>NC_091471.1:107685614-107985614 GCF_036971445.1 Narcine bancroftii | reverse complement strand
TTGGCTGCAATGGCTGGCCACACGAACAGCCTTTTACACGTGATGGACAAGACCAACAGTTGGCATTTCCTGGTGGACACCAGAGCAGAGTTGAGCTGCCCCCAACCACCCTTAAGACCCGCACGAGAGCACGAGGCCCGACCCTGCAGACAGCGAATGGCACCGATATAAAATCCTTTGGCACACAGACTGTTCAGGTACACTTCGGTCAGGATAAATACCGTTGGATGTTCTTACTGGCCACCGTGCGAACTGCACTGTTAGGAGCCGACTTCCTTCATGCACACAGCCTGCTGGTCGACTTGAAGGGCAAGAGGCTTGTGCATGCCCATACGTTCTAGACCCTCCATCTCGAGCCGTCCAATGCACACCCACGAACAAATACTCCCGCATCCTTGACAAGTTCTTCACCATCTTACGGCCACAGTTCACCGCCACCATGCCCCAGCACGGTGTCTGCCACCACATCACCACACAGGGCCCTCCACTCCATGCCAAGGTCAGGCGACTGCCGACAGAGAAGCTGCAGTTAGCGAAAGAGGAGTTCTCCCACCTCCAGGAGCTCAGCATAGTCTGCAGGTCGGACAGCCCCTGGGTATCTCCCCTGCACATGGTCCCCAAGGCCTCCAGGGGTTGGTATCCATGCGGGGACTACTGCCGGCTCAACCACGCAATTACGCTCAATTGATACCCCATCCCCCACATCCAGGACTTCATGGCCAACTTGCACAGCGTCAAGGTTTTCTTCAAGGTTGACTTAATCAGGGGCTACCATCAGATACCCGTACACCCTAATGACATTGGCAAGACCATCATCATCACCCCATTCAGTATTTTCAAATTCCTTCAGATGCCTATTGGCCTGAAGAACACAGCCCAAACCTTCCAGCGGCTCATGAACGCACTGGGAAGAGACCTGGACTTCATGTTCATCTATCTCGACAACAACCTCATCACCAGTTGAGATCACGACAAGCACAAGAACCATGTCCGCACACTGTTCACACATCTGGCTGAATTCGGCCTCACTGTCAACATGGCCAAATGTCAGTTCAGGAAAGAGTCACTACAGTTTTTGGGCCATACCATCACTGCAGATGGGGCAGCAGGGCCATACAACTGTTCCCAGGGCAGACACCCTCAAAGGCCTGCAGGAGTTCACGGGGATGGTCATCTTCTACCACCGTTTCATCCCAGGGGCTGGAGGCCGGATCATCCAGATCACCTCTAAACAAAAGACACTCGAGTAATCAAAAGAGGCTGAGACAGCCTTTGCCCAGACCAAGGCCGCCCGCACAAGGGCCACCCTACTGGCACAACTCCGATATGACACCCACACAGCACTCTCTGTGGATGCATCTGCCATGGCCATCAGGGGCGACCTAGAGCAAGAGGTCAATGGGCAGTGGCGCCCACTGGCGTTCTTCAGCCGGCACCTCTGGCTACCAGAGTTGAAGTACAGCGCGCTCGACCAAGAACTCCTGGCCTTGTACCTTGCGATCAGGCACTTCCGCAACTTCCTAGAGGGCAGACCGTTCACCACCTTCACGGACCACAAGCTGCTCGCTCAAGCCCTCGCCATGGCTAAAGATCCCTGGTCTGCACACCAGCAATGACATCTTTCCTATATCTCGGAGTTCACCACCGACATCCAGCATTGGGCGGGAAAGGACAATGTCACTTTCCAGACCAACCATACACAACTTGTCCCCTGGACTGAACTATGCCCAATTAGCTCAGGCCCAGAGAAACGATGAAAAGATGCAGGCCCTCCAAACCACCATGACTGGCCTGCGCCTCGAGGACCTGAAGCTGATGGGCAGCCATGACATGGTCCTGTGTGATGTCTCGACAGACTCGCTGCGACCGATAGTCCCCACACAGTAGAGGCAGGAAGCATTCTGGGTGATACACAACCTGGCTCAGCCCTCAGTCAAGACGACGATGCGCATGGTGGCAGAACGCTTCGTCTGGCACAGGTTGAAGAAACAAGTGGCCCAGATGATGAGGAGCTGCACACATTGCCAAGCATCCAAAGTTCAGCGCCATGTTAGACCCCCAATACAGCACTTAAATCCACTGGCAGGAGGTTTGACCATATCCACGTCGACATAGTGGGCCCCCTATGGGACACCCACTACCTCCTGACCATGGTCGACTGGATGACGAGGTGGCCGGAAGCTATCCCCCTCAAGGTACACTTCCACTGAGTCCTGCGCCAGAGCCCTGCTCACGAACTGGATCGCATGTTTTGGCACCCCAGCCCATATGACCAGCAACAGTGACGCTCAGTTCACTTCTGCCCTTTGGGTGTATCTGATGAACCGCTTGGGGATCAAGCTTCATCACACAACGACCTATCATTCCCAAGTGAATTGACTCGTAGAACGTTTCCACTGACACCTCAAGGTGGCTCTCATGGCGTGGCTGAGAGGACCCAACTGGACAGACATGCTGCTATGGGTCTTGCTTGGCGGTCGAACGGCTGTGAAAAAAAGACCTCCAAGTTTAGTCCATGGAACTTGTCTACGGTGCACTGCTGTCGCTACCAAGGGAGTTTCTCGGAGCAGATGGAGGTGAGACCCTGCCACTACTTGTGGATCTCCGCAACAAGCTTGCCTCATTAACACCCCACTGCCCATCCATCACAGCAAGTACCCGGTTAACATCCCCAAAGAGCTGGACTCAGCGAAGTTCGTGTTCGTCTGGCGTAGCCTGCACCCGACCCTCCCTGTAGCGCCTGTATGAGGGCCCTTACAAAGTCTTCCAGCGATCGGGAAAAACCTTTACTCTGGACATTGGGGGCGGGAGGAACTTTTCACAGTCGATTGGCACACGTGGACTTAAATCAGCCCGTGCAGATTGCAGAACCTAAATGGAGGGGCTGACCGCCCAAGCGGTGGGATGCGTAAGCCGGTTCTGGGGAGGGTTGTGTGGCGGCACACATCTCTTTGAGCGAACCAGCCCCGTTTGTATCGCCGCGCTGGCAGGGCAGCTGCAAAAGATTGCGTTGTCAGGGCTTGGTCATTGCCTCGTGACTTTGGGCCATGTGATGACCTCACCGCTGCGTGGGCTGGAACTCCTGTTGGCACACGAAATTCAAATAAACAGTCCTACTGGAAACCCCACCGAGTCCATTGATGTTTTCTGTGTGTAGCAGCCACTACGCCAGCTCCAAATGTTTCTGTCCAAACTCTAAAGCAGCTATTCTCAACAGGAGCCATACGACCCCAACCCTGGGGTCCACAGCACATTTAAGGGGGCTACAGACTGAAATCATAAAATATTTGTTGTGGAAATATTTTCAATTAAACTTGATTGCTTCACAAGTAATGGGGCTCATTAATTTTGAGCAGGGTCTTAAAGGGGCCACAACCAACGAAAGGTTGATAATGACTGCTGTAAAGTATTCCAAGCTGCTGAAGGACAAACACAATAGCTGCAACTTCAGGCTGAAAATTTTGTCACATAAAATTGTACAAAGGTAAGCCCTGAAGGAAAATTTCTAACAAAACCCATCTGGATGATGAATGTTTCAGTAACCACAGAACACCAAGAGAGGCACATGAATCTCACTCTTTATGCAATTAAATTTTCCAAGGTCTCATAAAAAAACTCTGAAAATGATTTCAATCATTCCATCATTGGTTGGGTCCTAAGGGGAATGGCCCATAGAGAAGCTGAAGGTCTCCTTAAAGACTGGGCTAGTATCAAGGCTTTCAGTTGCCTGCTCTCTTCACTCTCTCACTCACATGAACAAGTTATGCCACAGCACTGATTTACACACTATTAATACAAGAACCTGCTTAAATTAATGACGCAGCCAGAGTCCTATATTTTGTTTTCATTAGTATTCACCAAGAACCAGGAACTTTCTCAATTGTGCAATTGCCTGACTTTCAAACTCCTTTTGGAGCAAAAACTAATGTCAGTGAAACACTGGAAAGTTTTAATTGATCAAGGAGATTGCACAAGATTAAAAAAAAAGAAAGCAGGAGCTAGTAGCGTTGCAGGAATTTGATGCTTGGAGAAACATCAGGACTGCTGGGCAAATCTATACTATCGATTGCCTTCTTATAAAAGCACTACAATCCAACGATAATAATAACAATTATACAGTTTCAAACTTGATCTGCTCAATGGTGACTACAAGACAATTTTGGATACAATTAGAAACACTGCAGCTAAGACAACATGTTGACTCATATGGGATGAGTAATGATCAATGAGAGTTTATTGTCATATATACCATGCCCAGATGCACTGAAATTAGATCATAGAACATAGAAGATAGAACATTACAGCACAGAACAGGCCCTTTAGCTCATAATGTTGTGCCAACGTAAATATACCTACCTCAGAACCCTCTGTTTTGCTTTCATCCATGTTGCTAAGAGTTTCTTAAATACCCCTAATGTTTCAACCTCTACCATCAACTCTGGGAATGCATTCCAAGCACCGTCAACTCTCTGTATAAAAATCCTATTCACGATGTTTCCCCTAACTTTCCAACCTTCCCTTTGCATAAATGTCCTCTGATGTTTGCTACTGTCATGGTCGCGTACTTATTAGCATTTGTGTCAGAGACGGAGGACTAGTCACAGCCCTGCCAGTTGGAGCATACATTGCCTGCAGCTCAGAGGCTATGTATCCGCCGTCAAGCTTGACTTTCCAAAATGCATCACCGCGCACTAATCTGGATTGAACTCCATTTGTCACTTTTCTGCCCAACTCTGCATCCTGACTATATTCTGTTATAATCTACGGCAACCTTCAACACTATCCACAACACCTCCAACCTTTGTATCATCTGCAAACTTATTGACCCATCCCTCTACTTCTTTGTGATAAAAATCATAAAGAGGAAAGATTGCAGAGCAGATCCCAGCAGAACTCCAAACAGGTTATGCAAGATGCACCAACTACAATAGTTAGAATAATTACATTTGCACAATACCCTAAGACAGAAAAAGAGATAATTAATATTAAGGATAGATATATAGTCACAGTTCCAGTCAGTACAAGAAAAAGGGACATGTCACTTGTGAATGCATACTACTGTAGTTATTTCAGCTTGTTAAATAGTTAATGGTCAACAAATAAAACAGCCATATCCACAAACCTCTGGCATGCTTAATTATTTATTAATTACTGCTGCAGTCTTCAAACCCAGGCTCATAGCCCAGAGCACAGTGTTACCCAGCTTCTCTTATTTTCCCTGCAGTGGGCCTCATACAGACCATGCTGTCTTGGGTTTATCATGGCATTGACTAGCAAGTCATTGACAAGTCAAGATTTAAGAGAAGCAGCACTTCTTTACAGAACATGATCAATATACGAAATGATAGAGCACAAGAAGCAAAGTCTTGGCAAGACAATTTGATGGTTGTTTTCCATATAAAAATTGAGCAAGGCAGGCAGAATGACATTCCTTCTTCGGAATCTTAGTATCTAATATGCAGGGTGCTGGAAAGATACATGACATATGCCTGAGAAGAATGCACATCAGATAAGAAACTGGAAAAAATCATATGTAGAGGAATAAATCTGAAGAATTTAACTTCTAGTGCAGCAATACACATGAAAAAAATAAGGGGAATAAAAAATGAATGCAAGGAAGACAAAGAAAGTTGCAGAAAGAATTTAATACTGGTGAAGCAGAGAAACAATTATGCAAGAAAGAACATTCCGTATATTTTAAGATTGCAACACCAGAGAATATCAGAGTATTTTATAACAATTCATTATGCAACTCATGGTATAGAGCAATTAAAATAAGCACATCCTGATCCATTAAAGATTCATCATGTGTATAGCAACAAATTGTTCACTGGCCAAATAAAAAATGGAACATTAAGCATAGTTATTCACAATGTAAAAAGAGAAACAGGGATGAGAAAAGCTAGGGTGAGAAAGAAATTCAATGAAGGGCCTTGTCAAGCAGAAAGCACAGATGAAGGAATGGCAGCTGCAAATGAGCAAGATAATACAAATCAGCCATAATGTTGCACCTTTTCTGAAATGATAGATAGAAAATTAGACAAATTATCTGCCATGTGGTTTTCAGAGTTCATTTCTCTGTGTACTCTCAACCTTTCAAACTGTCCTATGAATGATCTTGACAATACTTACAGCAAGAGACAAGCAAAATCATTAGGGAAGAAAAGATGAATTCTGAAAGGAAGCTGGTAAATAACAAAGAAAAGGATACTAAGAGTTTTTTAAAAATATATATAAAGAGTAAAAGAGAGACACGGGTAGATATGGGACAGATTGAAAATGATGCTGGAGAAATTGTAATGGGTAACAAAGAGATGGAAGAGGAACTAAAAATATTTTACGTCAGTCTTCACTGAGGAAGACAACAGCAATATACCTGATAGTCAGAGGTCTCAGGGAATAGAATTAAGTACGGTCAGGATTACTAGAGACATCGTGCTTAGCAAGCTGAATGGAATAAAGGTAAATAAATCTCTTGGACCAGATGAGGTGCACCCAAAGGTTCTGAAGGAGGTGACTTTGGAGATTGTGGAGACATTGGAACTGATTTTCCAGAAATCAATAGATTCTGGCATGGTTCCCAAGGATTAGAAGGTTACAAATTTTGTTCCACTGTTTAAGAAAGGAGGAAGAAAGAAAAAAAAGGAAATTATAGGCTTATTAGTCTGACATCAGTAGTTAGAAAGTTATTGGAGTCGATCCTTAAGGACAAGGTGATGTAATACCTCGAGGTTCATGGCAATGATAGGTCCAATCCAACATGGATTTATGAAGGAAAAATCCTGCCTGACCAACCTATTGGAATTTTTTGAGGAAATCTCAAGTAGGATGGACAAGGGAGAGGCTGTGGATGTTGTGTATTTGGATTTTCAAAAGGCCTTCAATAAGGTGCCACATGAGAGGATGCTTAATAAGATGAGACCCCAAGGAATTACAGGAAAGATATTAGATTGGGTGGAGTTTTGGCTGATAGGCAGAAAGCAGAGGATGGGAGTAAAGGGATCATGTTCTGGGTGATTGCTGGTTACTAGTGGTGTCCTGCAGGGGTCAGTATTGGGGCCGCTTCTTTTTACAATGTATATTGATGATTTAGATTATAGATTGAATGGTTTTGTGGCTATGTTTGCAGATGACACTAAGATAGGTGGTGGAGTAGGAAATGTTGAAGAAACTGAAAAGTTGCAGAGAGACTTTGTCAGCTTAGGAGAGTGGGCAAAGAAATGGCAGATGAGGTACAATGTTGAGAAATGTAGGGTTGTACATTTTGGAAGAGGAAATAAATAGGCAGATTATTATTTGGATGGGGAGAAAATTCAAAATTCAGAAGTGCAAAGGGACTCATGCAGCATAACATAAAGGTTAACCATCAGGTTGGATCAGCAGTAAAGAAAGTGAATACTATGTTGGTATTGATTTCAAGAGGAATAGTGTATAAGACTAAAGAGGTGTTGATGAGAGTCTATGGGGCACTGGTGAGATTTCATTAGGAGGACTGTGTGCAATTTTGGGCCCCTTATATTAGAAGGGATGTAATGATTTTGAAGAGAGTTCAGAGAAGATTTACCAGGATGATTCCTGGAATACAAAGGCCAACATATGAGGAACGTTCAGTGGCTCTTGGTCTGTATTCATTGGAGTATAGAAGAATGAGAAGGATCTCATAGAAGCATTTTGAATGCTGAAAGGATTGGATAGAGTAGATGTGAATAAGATGTTTCCCTTGGTGGGTGAATCCAGGACAAGAGGGAACAGTTTTAGAATTAGAAGGTACCCATTTTAAACAGAGATGAGGAGAAATTTCTATAGCCAGAGGGTCGTGAATTTGTGGAATTTGTTGCCACATACAGCTGTGAAGGCCCAATCATTGGGGGAGTTTAAGGGGGAGATTGATAGTATCTAATTAGTCAAGATATCAAGGGATAAGGGGAAAAAGGTCAGAATTTGGAGCTAGATGTGAGAACTGTTTAGTGCAGGGTGGATTTGAGGAGAAGACTTGATGGACAGAATTGCCTTCTTCTGTTCCTTTATCTTGTGATCTTGTGGACAAATGTAAAGGATTTTGTAAACAGTGAAGAAGGAGAACAGTCAATCTTGATTTATTCCTTCAATGTTATTTGTTGTTGGTTGGGGGAATTCCAAACATTGGCAGATGCCTTCTGGCTCTGCAGTCCCACTGATTCTACATCCTTCTTGTGCTGTGTAGGAAGATCATCTTCATCTGTAGACTCAGGTAACCAAGCATCTGTTGATTAGGAAATTAATTCCATCTTGGTCTTCCCATATCTTCATCCACCTTTCTACAACAATTATAGAAACTACTTACATTGAGAAATTTATATTTACAATGCAAAACAATTATTTGATCACTATTAACTATGTTGGAAGACATAACTCAGTTCCCAAAATATTATAATATTTGTAAGCAACAAAACTTGGAACTTGGGTAGATGCACATGAAACAAGAAGTGCTGAGATACTTGGAAGCAGCTCTCACTACTTATCAATAGTTGGGTGGACTGTTGGGTAGAAACATAATGGTTAACCATACACTTAAAGCATATTTAAATGTGATGGGACAAGTCTTTGACAGGCCTTAAATTATTTTTTTTTGACAGAAAATGTAGATTAACAATTTTAAGAAGGTATGTAGCTTCATTTGCCATGTTAGATTCATCATAAAACGTACTTTTTCAAATAGTCACAAGGCCAAACTGCATGACGGTATCATCCATGACCTTTCACCATCAGTAACATTGACTGATGTGAGACCAATAGTTGAGGTGACTCAGTGGTGCAGCTTATTGGAAATAGATGGAAATTCAGATGATGTGATAACCATTACTGACAGCTTACTTTTAAAACCTGCCTAAGGTAAGGATTTTAAGGATTTGATGATGAAAGGGATAAGATAAGAGGCATCCAACCATCAATGTATTTCCTTCACGTCAAATTTTAGTATAGAACTCCAGAGTGAAAAAAACAATGGGTTAGCTGGAGTTAATTTCAGCTATTTATCAGATGCTAAAGCTTTGTATTTTTCTATTTAAAGATAGGCTGCGAATTTGACTGAAATTTGCAGTAAATGTAAACATCTGTTCAAGACAGGAGAAATCAGTGACGCTGGATTTGGGAGACACCCATTGATGATAATGACGTGAAAGGCGCAGAAAAGGAATGAATCATTTCCAGGACAAAGACCTCACATGAAAGTGAAGTCAAGACATTACAATTCAATTTACATCATCCCAGTTTTGCAGGTGGGAATCTCCTGGAATTGTTAACAAACATATATATTAAGAATTCAGCTGCATATAGCTAATACCTTGGCAGAAGTCTCAGAGCTTGTAAGGGTAGAGTAAAAACAGACAGATCAGTAGCATCTTTATTTGGTGAGCCTATCTTCATTAATTTAATGAGATTCCCCAGTTGCTAAATGGGCATTCCCAACACTGGCAGAAGACATCTTATTTCCTTCCGTGTAACAACTTTCCATCCTTTTTATCGATTTCACAATCACATTTCCAACGTAAGTTCTGCAGGCTCATAATTTATTTTAGGAACTAATATAGGGGTTAGCGCAACATCGAGGGCCGAAGGGGGCCTGTACTGTGCTACATTGTTCTATGTCTATGTCTAAGAGCAAAAGGGTTAGTAATAAAGATAATGAACCTTCAAGAAAGACTCAAGTCATATTTTATGTCAGCCAGAATTGTTCCCTTGGATCACCACTTTACTCTGGTCAAACTATTTATATTAAAAAATTCTGGAAATGTTGGACAATGCAATGGCATCTGCACACCTTCTGTGGTGTGGTGGATACATGAGAAAATTCTGTCCTCTTCATTTCTTAGTAACCTGAACTCTGTCAGATGTTTTAAATCACAACATACTTCTGGAACTCCATGAGACGACCATAAATTCATTGCTTATTTCAAAACAACATTTTGTTTTAAAAGTGATTCACATTAATACCATTTTCACTCTTTTATTTTAGATTATTAGGGCTATTCTTTCATGCTTTTTATATATCTTCCTTATTGGGATAAGTTATAGCTACATATACCAGAGAAGATGCAGATATCTTCAAGTTTTCTCCAAAGTTATGTTCTAAACCAGGCTCTATGACTTGTACCTGCAAGCATTGAGTCTATCATAATTCGATGATTCATAATTCAATGTTCAAGATTCCTTTATTGTTATATACTAAAAACAGTGTAATATTACACAAACTAGCCTTTAGTCTGTTGTAATTGCCTGTAGTCGGAAGATGATGATGATTGGTAGCTTATTGTCATGAACATTGTACAGCTGCCTTGTGACTATTTGAAAAAGTACTTGTTTTATGATGAATCTAACATGGCAAATGAAGCTACATACCTTCTTAAAATTGTTAATCTACATTTTCTGTCAAAAAAAAATAATTTAAGGCCTGTCAAAGACTTGTCCCATCACATTTAAATATGCTTTAAGTGTATGGTTAACCATTATGTTTCTACTCAACAGTCCACCCAACTATTGATAAGTAGTGAGAGCTGCTTCCAAGTATCTCAGCACTTCTTATTTCATGTGCATCTACCCAAGTTCCAAGAAAGACTCAAGTCTTATTTTATGTCAGCCAGAATTGTTCCCTTGGATCACCACTTTACTCTGGTCAAACTATTTATATTAAAAAATTCTGGAAATGTTGGACAATGCAATGGCATCTGCACACCTTCTGTGGTGTGGTGGATACATGAGAAAATTCTGTCCTCTTCATTTCTTAGTAACCTGAACTCTGTCAGATGTTTTAAATCACAACATACTTCTGGAACTCCATGAGACGACCATAAATTCATTGCTTATTTCAAAACAACATTTTGTTTTAAAAGTGATTCACATTAATACCATTTTCACTCTTTCATTTTAGATTATTAGGGCTATTCTTTCATGCTTTTTATATATCTTTCTTATTGGGATAAGTTATAGCTACATATACCAGAGAAGATGCAGATATCTTCAAGTTTGCTCCAAAGTTATGTTCTAAACCAGGCTCTATGACTTGTACCTGCAAGCATTGAGTCTATCATAATTCGATGATTCATAATTCAATGTTCAAGATTCCTTTATTGTTATATACTAAAAACAGTGTAATATTACACAAACTAGCCTTTAGTCTGTTGTAATTGCCTGTAGTCTGAAGATGATGATGATTGGTAGCTTATTGTCATGAACATTGTACAATGTTCATATACAATGAAATTCCTACTTGCTGCAGCTGAACAGGTACTTGGAAAGAAAAACTATGATAGCAAAGTAATTGAATTAAATTAAAAGTGTCAATAAATCATCAGATAAGTGGATATTTACAGTAATCCGAGTGCAAAAAAGCAACACAATAATGCAGACAGTCCATTTGTGCAGTCCAAACTGTCCATGATTAGTTTACCACAGTAAAGTTCAAGAATCTGATAGCTATTGGAAACAAATGGTTTTTGAACCTGGAGGTGCTTGATTTCAGGCACTGTATGTTCTTCCTGAAGATATCAGTGAGAAGAGGTGGTGAACGGTGTGACGAGAGTCCTTTATGATGTTGGCTGCTTTTTGAGGCAGCAGATCATATAAATGGATACGAGGACATAGACTGCGATGGACTTGGCTATGTTTGCACCCTTCTGCAACCTTCTGCATTCTTGGCACCTTGAAGTACCAAACCAGCCTTTGGCGCAATCAGTCAATATAATTTCCACAGTTTACAATGGTACTTAACCTTTTTCTTTCCACTCATGTACCACTTTAAGTATTCCATATGTCATAGGTGCTCTGTGATTAGTAAGGGATTGATTAAGATGGTATGTGGGTGAAAAGAGAAAGTTTGAAAACCACTATTTTAATCGTACCTAATTGACTCGTTATGTCCACGGTTTCAGAACTCCAAAGGAAATGGGCCAATGACAATTTTTCTCAAGCAAAATATTTCATTAACAATTGGGTCTAGAGCAGTGATTCTCAACCTACCCTTCCCACTCACTTAGCACCTTGAGCAATCCCTTACTAATCACAGAGCACGGATAGCATAGAGATCATTTAAAGTGGAAAGTGAGTGGAAAGATAAAGGTTGAGAACCACTGCTGTAGTTTGATGGAGCATGCCAAATCTCCTCAGACTCCTTAGAAACTAGAGTTGTTGATGTGGCATCTTCCCTGTTGCTTCGATGTATTGGCTCCAGAAAAGTATTCTGAATTATTGACTCTGAAGGTTCTAACCATCTCCAGCTCGATAATGCAGAGATGTAAGTTGTACTTTGCCCTCTCCTTCCAAAAATCAACAATTAGCTCCTTGGTTTTGGTGACAGTGAGAGCAAGATTGCTGTTCCTGGAACCACACAACCAGATTCTCGATTAACATTATGATTTCTGACTCATCACTTCCAGTTATTAAACCAATTATGGTGGTATCGTCAACAAATTTTATCGATTAAATTGGAATGGAACTTGGCTCCACAGTCATGGGGATTCTGGGGTTGGGTAGGGGATTAAGCATTCAGCCTTGGGGAGCCCCTGTGGTCAGTGGGGAGGATGTGATGTTGCTGATCCACACTGGCAATGAGGAAAGAACAGAGTGGCCCTTCAGCTTAGTCATGTTTTGCTGGTATGATGGTTTTGAACACCAAGCTGTAATCAATAAACAACAGCCTGAAGTATAAGTGGTCCAATCGAGTGGAGCGCCAGCTTGATGGCTCCCTTTTAACATATTGCAAGCATTGAAAATGTGCAGGCCTAAAGCACTGGAATGTTGGAGTGAGTGAAAATATGGCAATAAAGGCCTTCCTTCCAATCACACATCCAGGCTGTCTGAACAGGAGACTCTGCAACTTGACTGGAACCATAGAACATTACATTCCTCTTCGACCCTTCTAGTCTGTGCTGAACCAATTTATTTTTGCATAGCCCCATTGACCTGGACCCAGTCCATAGCTTCCATACCTCTCCCATCCATGTACATGTCCACTTAAATGTTAAAATTGAGCCTGCATTCACCACTTCAGTGGCAGTTCATTCCACACTCCCACCACTCTCTGGGTGAAGAAGTTCCCCTCATGTTCCTCCTAAACTTTTCCTCTTTCACCCTTAACCCATGTCCTCTCATTTGTATCTCACCTACCCTCAGTGGAAAAAGCTGACCTACATTTACTCTATCTATCCCCTCATAATTTTAAATATCAAATCTCCCCTCATTCTTCTGTGCACCAGGGAATAAAGTCCTAACCTGTTTAACCTTCCTCGTTTAACTCAGTTTCTGAAGTCCAGGCAACTTTACCATAACATTCCAACTCCTTACTCAGTACTTTGATTTATGAAGGCCAATATGCCAAAAGCCCTCTTTACAACCCTATCTACCTGTGACACCACTCTTTCAGGGAATTATGTATCTGTATTCTCAGATTCCTCTGATCTACCCGCATTCCTCAGTGCCCTACCATTTACTGTGCATGTTCTTTCTTGGTTTGTCCCTCCAAAATGCAACACCTCACACTTGTCTGCATTAAATTCCACCTGCCATTTCTCATCCCATTTTTCCAGCTGGTCCAGATCCCTCTGCAAGCTTTGAAAATCTTCTTTGCTGACCACAACACTTCCAATCTTAGTTTCATCTGCAAACTTGCTGATCCAATTTACCACATTATCATCCAGATCATTAATAAAGATTATTGACAAACAACAATGGTCCGACTAATCCCTGTGGCACATCACTAGTCACAGACTAGGTGGCAGACACAAAACCTTGGCAGCCAAAAGCATCTGAAGAGAAAATTTGCTCCTGCATTATTTGTAGGCTCATTAATATTGCCATTTGCAAAGGCAAATAATAGGGTGAGAGCTAACAACAGATTCTTCTCTATTGAAAGCAGTCAACTCGCAGCTTATGATAGTATTAAGTGCAACAATATACCATGAGTCAGACTACATGGTACGTTCAGTCCCCAAATATGCATTTACTATTATAAACACAGAATATTTCCCCTTCATTGGTGAAGCCCACAAAGAATTCTTTTCTGAAATAAGATTTTTGTAATACTCCTGTTTACCCCAGGCACTTTGCTATCACGAGTGTGATAATTAGTCATACTGTCAGAGTCCTGGCGTCAAAGAGCATAGAAACTAGCCATTTGACCCACCATGTTCAAACTGAATATGAAGTACCTATCTTAACCAATGTGAATGAAAGACTTTAAAATTAATATTGCCCAAAAAGTAGATTAAACTTTCAAATTGCCAGTTTGTGATCTTCCAATCTAAGTGTTCACTGCTGGTTCTCCTCTTCCCTTCATAGTTGACCATTGCCTGAGTTAAATCAAATGCCGGTTTATACTTGACTGTCTAAAATATAGAGCTATTCAAGAGCTTTGAAAGGAATTATTGTAACATTATAGATTTATACATTCAATATTTACAAAGACATAATACTGATTTTGCAAGTGTTGAAACGAAAGCTATAACATTAAAGTTTTGTACTGTTCCATGTTGTGAAGTCAGCTGAGATACATAGCTTCTGGTGAGAGGATAAGGGAAGAGGTACAGGAAAGAACTGTCCTTTTCTCTACTGCCTTTTTCAATAAACATTTTTGTTTTGAAATGAGCAGGGAAGACAGTGCTCTCTATTTATTGTAGCAACCGTGGGTATGAAATAGGCTGTAAATTGCCTGCCATTTCTTTGCCTTTCTGTCGGGAGGAATTCCACACATACCTTGTATATGTTACATTTGGGTTGAAGTTGCTTTCAGAGTAGTCGTCTGATTTCATATGTCAAAATATTGGATGTCATCCTATTTTTATCAGCAAGGAAAGCCTGAGCTATAATATTACACATCATAGCCTCTGTTTTACATACCTAAAGTACATATCACACCACCTTTTGCATCTAATTTTGTTTTAGAAAGGAACAGGACAAAAATAAACTGCACGAGCAGCCAGACATTTTGGTATAGGGATGAACCACAGATTTCCAAAATTTAGTTATGAGGCTGGGTACTCTGACTATTAGACTTAATAAAGTTATTCGCTGAATATCAGAATAGATTTTAAGATCCGTCTTTCTGCACAAGTGGATTTTAACTTCATTTAGCTAATATATACAATTAAAGTACAAAAACACAAAGACTGCAAATCAGAATCGGAATCAGAATTTATCATCATGAACAGGTCATAAAATTCATTGTTTTTCAGCAGTATTACATTATAGAAACCACTTTACAAAATAAATAAAAATAGCGCAAGAAAAATTTTAAAAATTTAAAAAATTTAAAAATTTAAAAAAGTAAGGGAGTGTCTTTTGTTCATTGATCATTCAGGAATCTAATGGCAGTGGGGAAGAAGCTGTCCTTGTGCTGTTGTGTGCTCATCTTCAAGCTCCTGTACCTTTTTCCTGATAGTAACAGCGAAGAGGGCACAGCCTGGGTGGTGAGGGTCCTTGAGACACTGACTATTGTAGATGTCCGTGCTGGAGTGAAGTCTGGTGTCCATGATGTTGCAGGTTGAGTTAACAACCCTCTGGAGTTTCTTCTTATCCTGAACATCAGCACCTCTGCACCAAAGAGTGCAACCAGAATGATCTCCATGGTATACCAGCAAAAGTCTTCAAAGTGTCTTCAGAGACATACCAAATCTTCTCAAACTCCTCACAAAATGTAGCTAATGGCGAGCCTTCTTCATGGACAGATCCTCGGAGATTTTGACACCCAGGAATTTGAAGATCTCATCCTTCTCTGCTGCTCAATGAGGACTGGTTCGTGTTCCTCTGATTTCTTCCTGAAGTCCACAATCATCTCTTTGGTTTTGCTAACATTGAGTTGTGACACCATTCAATCTTATGATTTATCTCCCTCCTGTACACTTCCTCAAAATGCTGGAATCTTGAGAAAAAGAAGAATTTCTGAGAAACTCAGCAGGTTATTCAGCATCCATGGTTAGAAATTATCAGTCAAAGTTTCAGGCATTTCTATCCATGGATGCTGTCTGAACTGTGGAGTTACTCCAGCAATTCTTTGCTTGCTCAGTTAAATCATTAAGTTGATTTCAACATATCTTAACATGAGCTCAGATGTGATTTTAGACTGTGCATAGCCGGATATAGCACCAGGTGGCTTTGATCATATCAACTGGGATAGAGGAAACAAGGCTCTCCAATGAAGTGCAAAACAGTATGCAAAATCGCTGGAGGAACTCTGCATCCATAGGAAGTAAAGGGTGATCAATGAAGCTTGGGATTACTTGTCCACTTTATTGATTTTCTTTTTATTCTCTTTGTATTGCACAGTTTGTTTACATTCGTTATCTGTTTACAGTTCTTTATTTATATTGTGTACAGTTTAGCACTACCAATTAGTTGTAATTCTTGCGTGCATGCAGGAATGAAGAATCTCAGTGCTGTATGTGATGCATGTTCTCTGACCATAAATCTGATATCTTATGGTGCGTGTAGAGCAGAAGTGCCACATTCATTGTCATACAGATCACTCACTCCATTTTATTGAGACCTTGGACTAAAAAATTACAGGGAGTTCTGAACTTTGAGTGCTATTACTTGTGCAAGATTGAATGCCAGCCCTTCAGGTTAAAGGAGCTCACTGAGCGGAAGAATCAAAAGACCATGCCTGCAGCCTTTGTTCTTCTACATCTCACACTCCTTCAAACCTTCATCGCACAAGTATTTTTACATTTTCATTTGTGTTCGGGAATAGTTTTTGTAAAAGACTTCAGGAGATATTGCAGTGCCTGCCACATTGACCACCGCCAGTGGGCTGATATCGCCTCAAACCATGCATCTTGGCTCCTCACAGTTCGGCGGGCAGCAACCTCCTTTGAAGAAGACCGCAGAGCCCACCTCACTGACAAAAGACAAAGGAGGAAAAACCCAACCCCAACCAACCAATTTTCCCTTGCAACCGCTGCAACCGTGTCTGCCTGTCCCGCATCGGACTTGTCAGCCACAAATGAGCCTGCAGCTGACGTGGACATTACTCCTCCATAAATCTTCATCCGCGAAGCCAAGCCAAAGAAAGAAGAAGACAGATTAAGATATCCTTGATCTTAAGGAACAACCAAAGACAAACCTCTTATAAATTGACTTCTGTTTACTGTTGGCAGAGAGAGAGTGAATATTTTTTAAAAAAAAACATCAAATGCCAATCAAGTGCCATTATTTTTCCTTTGTCTGTGGAATGTAGGATCAAAAGCTATACCAGCATATATTACCCCTCCTTGAATGGCTCTTGGAAGGACACTTCTGATATCAACATAGAGTCAAACACATTAATGAATCTGTAGTCACAAGCAAGCTGATCATGTGAGGATGAAAGATTGTCTTCCCTGAAGGTAAACATTGGTGAGCCAGATGCTTTTTTATGACTATCCAGTATTTTCAAGTCATCACCATCCAAGCTAGCTATATGTGCCAGATTTATTTAATTTAAATTCACCAGCTGGCCTAGCAGTGCTCAGACTCATGACTTTGGATCATTTGTCCAACCTTATGAATCAGAATTTATTGTCATGAACAAGTCACGAAATCTGCTGTTTTGCTGCAGCGTCATAAGGCAAACATTCATGTTATGAACCATCTTCCAACAATGATATAAAAAAATAAAAATAATAGTGCACGAAATGTAAGGCAGTGTCTTTGGTTCATTGATTATACAGGAACCTGATGGCAGCGGGGAAGAAGCTGTCCTTGTGCCACTGAGTGCTCATTTTTAGGCTCCTGTACCTTTTTCCCAATGGTAGCAGAATGAAGAGGGCTGGACCTGGGTGGTGGGGGTCTTTGAGGATAAAGGCTGCTTTTTTAAAACACCACCTCATGTGGATGTCCTCGACGGAGTGGAGTCTGGTGCCTATGATGTTGCAGGCCGAGTTAACAACCCTCTGGAGTTTATTCTTGTCCTGAGATTTTGCGCCTCCATACCAGACAGTGATGCAACCAATCAGAATGCTCTCAACGGTACACCTGTAGATGTTTTTGAGAGTTTTTAGTGGCATGCCGAATCTCCTCAAACACCTCACAAAGTATAGACACTGGCGAGCCTTCTTGGTGATTGCATCAACATGGAGGCTCCAGGACAGATCCTCGGAGATGTTGACACCCAGGGAGGACTGGGTCATGTTCCTCTGACTCCCTCCCAAAGTCCACAAGCATCTCTTTGATTTTGCTATCGTTGAGTGCAAGGTTGTTGTTGTGACATCACTCAAAGAGCTGATCTATCTCCCTCTTGTACATTTCTTCATTGCCGTTTGTGGTTCTGCTGACAACCGTGGTGGCATCGGCAAACATGTAGATAGCATTGGAATTGTTCCTGGCCATAAGGCCATGGGTGTATAATGAGGAGCTGTGGGCTAAGCACGCATCCCTGGGGTCCACCTGTGTTGCCAATCAATGAGGAGGAGACATTGCTTCCAATTCATACTGACTGTGGTCTTCCAATGAGAAAGTCAAGGTTCCAGTTGCAGAGAGGGGTACAGAGGCCCTAGAGTTTCAAACTTCTTGACCAGCACTAAGAGAATAATGGTGCTGAAGGCTGAGCTGTGGTCGATGAAGAGCAGCCAGAATTGCTGTTCTGGGTGCAAGATCATTAACTTACCTATTGTGCTCCATTGTAATTTGTAATATTGACTGGTTTTACTGCACGCAATTTTCACTTAACCCATGTCCTATCATTGCCAACTTCTGACAATTTTGTTCATGATTGATGGATATTTTTGCACCACATTTAAATCTATAATCCTCAGGAAGAGAGAAAACTTATCATTCAATTCCCCTATGCAATGAAGAATCAATGCAGTAGAATAAATTAAGAACACAATGTGCGCTTATGATGGAGTTGTTCTAATGTCCAATCCCATTTGAGATTTTTAATTGTAATCTCAAAAAAGTGATCCTGCTACATCAGTGCAAAGCAACAAAGAAAATGCTGTGGAAAGCCATCCGATTCCTGATTCCTAAGCTACTGCTTATATCAAATCAGGACTGCCAACTCTTAAAACATTTAGCATTTAGTGGCAGGGACTATGGAGTAAGTGTGTGCCCAGTCTGCTGTTCCTTGGGTCTAAGGTACTATAAGTCAGATTGGGTCTAAATGGAATCTGTACAGCAGCTCTTGGCCTGAAACTGATCCCAGCCTTAAATCCAAGGGAGATAGCATAATTATTTTTGCATGAAACAGTTAACTTGAGGAATTCCTGTTTCTTTGGATGGTGTAGTCCAGTGGTTCTCAACCTTTTTCTTTCTAATCCCGATGCCATCGGTGATCTATGATTAGTAAGGGATTGCTCAAGGTGGGATGAGAGTGGATAAAAAAGGTTGAGAATCACTGCTCTAGACTCAAATGTTACTGAAATATTTTGCTTGAGAAAAATTGTCATTGCCTAATTTCCTTTGGAGTTATGAAACCGTGCACATAATGAATCAATTATGTACAATTAAAACAGTGGTTTTCAAATGTTTTCTCTCCACCCACATCCCACTTTAAGCAATCCCTTACTAATCACAGAGAACCTATGGCATAGGGAATACATAAAGTGGTATGTGAGTGGAAAGAAAATGGTTGACAATCACTAGTGTAGAATCATAAAACCTCTTCTGCTATTTACTCACCCATTAAGGGCAAAATAAGCAACTGATCTTGATATCAACTACTGTTTCTTTACTTCCCAAGAAGCCTCTCAGCCTTGTTAGCAGAAAATGAAATTCTGCATCTATTAACACTTTGATTTCCAGTATGTCTAGAAAATCACTTTCTAACTGATTCTCACAGCAGCAATCATCAAGGATCCACATCACCCAGCATGCTCTGTTCTCACTGCTTCCATCAGGAAAGATCTATAGATGCTACAAAACCCCCACCACCAGGTTCAGGAACAGCTGCTACCCCTCCACAATCAGACTCCTCAAAAACAAACTCAATCAGGGACTCATTTAAGGACTCTTACTTTTGCACTTTTTTCCCCCCCTCTCTGTATTCCACAATTTGTTCATATTTTTTTCTTTGTTTACATGTTCATTGAGTACAGATTCTTGCACTACCAATCAGTAGTAATTCTGCCTCGCCCACAGGAAAAAGAATCTCAGGGTTGGATGTGATGTCATGTATGTACTCTGACAATCAATCTGAAACCTGATTTGTGGTTCTCTGTAGCCTACACATTTGGTGAGACTCAACCAGCTATAAGATTGCAATACAGGCAGTCTCCGGGTTGAAGAAGTATGATTTACATCCAACCCTTAGTTACTAACCAGCAAGTCGACGAGAAGTAGAATGGCATCACCTTCCGGGGTTCGAGTGTGGTTATAATTTAAATTCCCTCCCTCCCACCCAGCTCACTCCCATGCAGTCCTTTCCCTGCCCACTCCTACGTGGTACCCCCTGCTTGATCTGATGCAGTTCCCCACCCGCTCCAACATGTTTCTCCTCCACCTGGCTCGCTCCGACACAGTCCTTCCTCCCACCCACTCCTACGCAGATCCCCCTCCCTATCTGACTCACTCTGACACAGAGTCCACCCCCAGCCTGCTTCTAAGCAGTACCCCCAGCTCACTCTGACACAATCCCCTCTGCCCACAGAGTCCACCCTCTGCCAGCTCCTACTCAGTACCCCTAGCTCACTCTGACACAATCCCCTCTGCCCACTCCTATGCAGTATCCCCGGCTCGCTCCAATACAGTCCTCCCCGGCTGATCCTACGCAGTACCCCTGGCTTGTTCAGACACAGTCCCCACTTTCGCTTCTACGCAGTACCCCCAGCTTTACATGGACCACATTCCCCTTACCTTTGCCTTCGGTGTCAGATCTATGGTCAGCCAGGCAACAGTGGCACCTGTCCTACATTTCTAAATTTACAATGGACATTGAACACATAGCCGGCAAATCCAACGTGGTGGCTGACGCTCTATCCTGTCCAGCTATCTTGGCGGCACACAACCCCATCCCTGGCATCAACTACGCAGCTCTGGCTGATGCTCAGCAAGCAGACCTTGACTTTCCGGCGTACTGGACAGCGCTCACTGGCTTACAACTGGAGGACATCCAGATTGCCCCCAGCAATCACACGCTGCTCTGTGACACCTCAACGGGTAAACCACGCCCTGTCATTCCCGCTGCATGGAAGAGCCAGGTTTTCGACTCAGTCCAAATTTGGATCACCCTGCCATCAGGACTACAGTCAAAATGGTGGTGAACAGGTATGTCTGGCACAGCCTCCACACAGAGGTCGCCCTGTGGGCCAGGACTTGTATTCAGTGCCAGACATCGAAAATCCAGACTCATATCAAAGCTCCATCACAGACATTCGAGCCAACACCTCGCTGCTTTAGCCATGTGCTCATTGACATTGTGGGGCCCCTACCCATATCCAGAGGTGCACATTACCTTCTCACAATGGTCAACCAGATGACCAGATGGCCAGAGAGGGTGCCACTATCAGAGACTTCCACAGAAGCATATGCATGGGCTTTACTCAACACTTGGGTAGCGTGTTTCGGGGTCCCCAAACACCTTACATCAGACAGGGGGGCACAAATCTCTTCTAGTCAGGAGACTGCCTTAGCCCATGCCCTGGGGTCCCAAATCTACCACACTATGGCATATCATACACAGGCTAAAAGGTTGGTGGAGAGGTTCCACAGATACCTTAAGCCAGCTTTAATAGTATGGCTTACCAGACATAACTGGGCCAAAGAACTCCTTTGGGTCCTGTTAGGTATCTGCACTGCATCCAAGGAGGACCTCAAGGCATCCTCTGCTGAGTTTGTCACTGGTACATCCCTAGTTATACTAGGTGAATTTGTGACAGCCCTTGAGGACTTAGGGGAGCTTCCATTGACCACATTGTCCTGACTATGCAAACGCCTAGGCACCCTGGACCCCACTAAACCTTGACCCCATAGCCAAACCTGCAGTTTCATTCCAAAGTACTTTACTGACTGTAAATAGGTGTTTGTTTGGCATGGGGCTCACTGGCCACCCCTACAGCAGCTTTACAAAGGGCCACACCATGTTCTCAGATACAATGGCTCCAGCTGTGTTTTGGACACTGGCGGCAGGGAAGAGACTTTCACACTGGACTGGTTGAAACAGGCCTTCTTGGACTTTGACCAGCCCATCACTCACCCCGACCCCACAGCACAGGGGTCGGCCTCCTAAAAACAGTGTCCCGATCACCAGTTCTGGGGAGGGGGAGTCGTGTAGAAGCCCATGGCCCACGCCTCAGCCCGCCACAGGAAATGGTCATCAAATGTGGCAACTGGCAAAGCATCATGTAGGCTGAAACGACCATTTCCATAGGCTGCGGCAGAAGAGTGAAATTGGCCAATCACCACCGGTGGATCGCAGGGGGCCCAATCGGGGCCTGGGTATCCAAGGTAACCAATTGGCAGCTGGACCGCTCAAGCCACACCCCAGTGGTGATGCGGCCAAGCTGACTATAAAATGCAGAGCTGCCACTGAATAAACTCAGTGTCCAATACACTCTACTGGTGTGTGTGTCTTTCTTCTCCTTCAGATTCGAGTTACAGCCTTAAGGTTATAACCGAGAGCTATAACCTAGCTGGAGGCATAGCGACCTCATTACAAGTGTATAATATGGGAAAAGGTGAGGTTATCCATTTTGTCAGAAAAGCAGATCATATAAATGGTGAAGATTGCAAATCTGATGTGCAGATCGCCATGGGTGTTCTTGTGCATGGTTCACAAAGGGCTACTATATTGATGCAGCAAGCAGTTAGGATTATTAACACAAGAGTTGAATATAAAACTGAGGAGGTTATTCAATTACAAAGAGTTAGGTGAGACCACATCCAGAATACACCTGGTCACCTTGGTTAAAAAAGGATGCTTTAAAAACAATGCAGAAAAGGGTCATCTTTCTCCGGTAAATCAATGACTATATTGGGGCTGCCTCATGCATCTGTGATGAGCTTATCAACTTCATGGCCAACTTCCATCCTGATCTCCGATAGTACTCTCCCCTTCCTGGATCTCTCTGTTTCCATCGCGGGAGACAAACTTTCCACCAACATAATACTACAAACTCTCCGCATCCAACACATTATCTGCCGGAGTTTGTGGCCCTTACTACAGGATCCCACCACCAGGCACATTTTTCCCTCTCCTCCCCCCTCAGCCTTCTTTAGGGACCACCTCCTCTGTGATTCCCTCGTGCACTCATTCCTCTCCACCCATCACATCCCCAGCACCTTCCCCAGTGCCCGCAGAAGGTGCAACACTTGCGCCCACACCCCCCTCCCTCACACTGGTCTGGAGCCCCAAACAGTCCTTTAAAGTGGAACAACACTTCACTTGTACATCTGCAGGACTGATTTACTGCATCCCGGTGCTCTCTTTGTGACATTCTCTACGTCAGAGACCGGTCACAGATTGGGAGATTGCTTCACTGAGCGCCTTCTCTCTGTCCACAAAGCAATCTCCCAGTAGCCAACCATTTCATTTCCAAGTCACACTCCCACACTCTCATGTCTGTCCATGGCCTTATGCAATGTCCCACCCAGACCACCCACAAATTGGAGGAATGCCATGTTATTTTCTGTCTGCCAGATGGAATTAACATTAACATTAACTTTTCTGCTTTCTACTAAACCTGCTGACCCTTTCTTTCCCACCACCCGCCCTTTCCTGTCTTTTCAGTTCTCCTTCTCTTCCCCCTCACCCAACCAGCCATCCCTCCTTCCTCTCATTGCTGCTGTCCCCTCCCTCCTTTCTCCACCTACCATCTCCTGCCTTTACTACCTCCTCCCCCCAATCTTTTGTTCGGACACCTGCCAGGATTTTCTCATACCTTGATTAAGGTTTTAATCCTAAAACATCAGTTATGTGGCTTTACCTTTTCAACATAAAGGAGAATGTTTGACCTGCTGAGCTTCTCCAGCATTTTGTGTTTTTTTACTTTTTGATAGGCTCTATCAATAACCTCAAAGTCGAGAGCTGGGGAATGATCAGCTTTAATAAACACGAGTCTTTGGCTGGCCTGGATCCAGGTACAGGAATGCCAGAAGAGAGGAGGAAGGTCAACCTTTATGGCCAGGTCATAAGGGGCGGTGACATAGGAGATGAGTCACTAGTGGGTGGGCTAGCCTCATACATACTTGCACAGGTAGGGAATAATGTACATGGAGAAAACATATCACTACACTTTTTATTTTACTAATATGTGGAATGAGTCGTTGGTCTCATGAGGCTGGAAATCTGGGCTTCTATTGTATCTGCCAGAGAAAAAGTGTTTGAAGCAGAAGTTCCTGAGGGGATTTGACAGTTTGGATATTGAGAGGCTGTTTGCTGGAGTGGGAGAATCTGAACTAGGAGTCACCCATAAAGGCAGAGAGAAACATCATTTTTCTTTCGCCTGGTGGTTGAGAGTCTTTGAGGGATGGTGGAAACAGAGCCTTTCAACACCTTTAAGGCAGATAGAGACTTGATAAGTAAGAGGTTGAGAGGTCACTCATTCTAGGTGGAAACGAGGACTTGAAGTTATAACCACATAAGCCATAATCTTATCGTATGGATTTGGTTGAGAGGACTGTTCCTACTCCTAATTCATATCAGATGTAATTCTTTTGATATCCCACCAAAATTTCTAAAAACAGTCCTGCTTTTCATTCATATTCTGCTTTGATTTCCATTTTTCATCATCACTTTGTATTTTGCAACTATTTTTTTTGTTTTAACTTGCTAGTCTTTAAAATAAATTAAATCTTTGTGATAACCTTCTAACTTCTTGCTTCTGGTACCCAGTGTTCCTTTTGAAGGTAAAAACTTTTAATCTTCAGTCCTGAAGCTAAGGGTATTTTTTTTTTAATTTGTAAAAATTTAATTTAGACATGGAGGATCACAGAAGTAAAACATGAAAATTTACAGACACAGTTGCTGAAGTGAAAAACACAAAGCTGGAAGAACTCAGCAGGTCAAGCAGGGTCCTTTATATAGCAAAGGTAAAAAATACATAACTGATGCTAAAACCCTTCATCAAGGTATGGAAAAATGTCAGAACAAAAGAGTAGGGGGAGATGTGGCTGCAAAGGCTGCTGGAGGTGATAGTTGGAGAAGGGAGGGAGAGGACAGCAATGATCAAAAGGAGGGATGGCTAGGTGAATAGAGGGGGAAGGGAAAGGGGGAGGGGAAGAGGAAAGCAGGTTAGTAGAAACCAAAAAAGTCAATGCCATCTGGTTGGAGAGTGCCCAAGATGGAAAATGAGGTGTTGTTCCTCCAATTTGTGGGTGATCTCGGTGGGATAGTACATAAGGCCATGGACAGACATGTGAGTGTGGGAGTGTGACACAGAACTGAAATGGTTGACTTCTGGGAGGTCTCTATCACAGGTGTGGACAGAGCAAAGGTGCCCAATTGACCTACAACCCCCTCTAGTTTTGAATGGAAGGAGGAAACCAGAGCCCTTGGAGAAAACCAACGCACACACAGGAAGAACATACAAACGCCTTACAGATAGCACGTGATCTGAACACTGTGCCCAGTCTCACTGATGTAGAGAAGGCCACAAAGGGAGCACCGGATGCAGTAAATCAGTCCTGTGGATACACAAGTGAAGTGTTGCTTCATTTGAAAGGCCTGTTTGGGGCCCCAAACTGTGGTGATGGAAGAGGTGCGGACGCAAGTGTGGCACCTCCTGCGGACACAAGGGGTGCAATGTGTGGGGAGGGATGAGTGCACGAAGGAGTCACAGAGGGAGCAGTCCCTTCAGAAGGCAGAGAGGGGAGGAAAGAGAAAGATGTGTCTGGAGGAGAGGGGAAGATGTATTTGGCAGTGGGATCCTGCACTAAGTGCCAGAAATTCCAAAGGATAATGTGTTGGATGCAGAGGGTGGTGGGGTGGTAACAGGCCATTTCGGCCCACAACCCCATGCTGCCCAATTGACCTATAACCCCCGCTAGTTTTGAATGGAAGGAGGAAACCAGAGCCCTTGGAGAAAACCAACGCAGACACAGGAAGAACATACAAACGCCTTACAGATAGCACGTGATCTGAACACTACTCCTGATCATTGATCCTGTGAAGACATTATGTTAACTGCCAACTATGCTGGTATCTGCATTAAACTCAGGCGACATTACCAATGTGACACCCAGAGGACTGATACTGAGGGCAATGACAACCCACATGCCTTCCAAGAAATTGATGGGATTGAATGCAATCCTGGCTTTACACTCAATTCCCCATTCACTCCCCATTGCAACTTCACTTTTGAGATTCCACCAAGTTTTTTTTCCCAACACTCTCAAAAATGTCATCCACAAATTGCATTGAGAAAAATATTGAGGTCTGTGGTATCATAATCAAACTGATAATTTATCTCTCTGGTATTTATTCTGAAACAAAAAAAAACTGCTGGAGTAACTCAGGTTTGAACAGCATCAGTGGGAGATACAGAATAGTCAATGTTTCTGGTTGGAACCCTTCATCAAGACTGAGAGTACAGAGGGCAGATAGCAGAAGATGACATTCCTTCCATTTCCCTTATGATAATTGTGAACCATCAACTACCTGATATTGAATATTATGTCTTGTGGGGGCTTGAAAAAGCTGAAGAAATCCAAATGCAAGAATTTAAACTAATAATTTAATATGTTTATACTGAATCTTCTCTCATTTATGTCAGCTACATTACCAAAATGTTTAAAGTCATTGTCTTCATTTTTTTGTTTTCCTGCAGTGTTATTGTGGGAAATCTTTAGGGTCACCCAAGATTTTCTCCCTACCCAAAATGAACCTGTCAATAAAAACCATGCTAGTATTCCTCAGTATTAGGGTGTTGCCTGAGTCAGTGGGGAAACAACTTAGTAAGACAGCATAGTATTTAATGCAACAAAAATATTTGTTCATTCATGAAATATTAAAATCTAATGAAGTTTGTGCAAACAACCATCAATACAGGTTCCTCAGAACTTAATGTTCCCCAGAGTATAACTGGTTTCCATTAGCACAAAAATCTATTGAAACACATTATTAATTAAAAAGACTAATTGAAGATATAGCAAATTAAACTGACTCATTCAGAAGAAACAGACATCAATATTGTTTGCACATCATAAATAATCAAGGATGATAATGATAGCAATGGGAAGATTAACTCAGTAAATTAGGCAATACCAATTGGACATGGCTTTGGATTTCAAGTCTTACATTAAACCGATTGTCAAGCTTTGAGCAAAAAAATGCAAGCTTCCAATATAAAATGTAACAGACATTTTGTTATTTCAAACTAATCAAAGGGCTTATTCAGCTCCATCTTCCTTTTGATTATGGTGAAACAGTTGCAGGTCCGACAAAAATCATTCAATTTCTGTCAAAGCAGCAAAATTAATTATATTAAAATCCAATCTGGAATTATAATTGAACTGGCTGCAGGATTACTCTGCTTCTGATCATGTTTTTTCTTTAGAGAGGTCAATTAGTGTCCCATTATTGAGTAAGGTAAGGTCATCAAAATGCATGTGATTCAGAGAGCAAAACTTGGTCACAAACTGAGCAATCATTTGCATTGTTCAATGATCCATGCAGATATGCAACTGTTCCTGAAAATCTGTCTTAGAAATATTTCAGACTAATGTTTCAACATAAGAATTCTCTTAAGATGATTATAGCAGTTAATATTTCTGCTTTAATTTTAATTTAAAAACAGGAAAATAGAGCGAAACAGGACTGAGCTTTAACATCATGAAAGCTGATTCCAATTAGATGTTTACCTATTGTCAATCACATTCAAAATCATTGTATTATTTATTCACAAGAAAAATGCATTATTTAAATTGCAAATTGAAACCACAATTCAGTCCAAAATGTATATTCTAAATGTATCTTTCAGAATGTTACCATTTTAATGAGCACTGATGGCTTTGAGAATGATTGCATAAAGATATCAGTAAATGTTTCTTGATGTAGTCCACCTTTGTCAACCTGCTCTCATAACCTGCATGTGATTTTCTGATGCAACCAATGAGCACAGAATTAAAATTAGAGTAAAACATCTGATCCCATTGGCCATGATTTTACATTTTCTACTTCAAATCCTCATTTTGCCATCGGCCAGTGACCACTTGGATATTGTGTTCCTTGCTTCTCTGCCAGCTTTTACGCCATCTGTTGCTGTACATCCTCTTTAAGATCGCTCTCATTTTCCTCGACCATCTGCTTGCACCATCATTACTTGACAGCAGCAAACCTCAATGAGTAATAAAAAATGATTCTTTTCCTCGAAATCAGACTTTGAGTGCATTCATATCCTTATGTAAGTGATGGTGGAAGGGTTTGATTAATTGTAGCAAAGTGTACAGCTGGTTGGGAAAATTGCCTGAAATTATTATGTGGCAACCAGTTAATGATTTCTCAGCAAAAAATAAGCGAAGTAGTGTGGTTATCTATGAGTATTTTGCTCACACATTGACCACTTGATCTATTTTTCAATAAATCTTTTGATCCCCTTTATTTTATGCTGTTGGAAATAACTGTTGCTCATACAAACCTTCCGTAGTTCAATAATTTATTTAATTATAATATTTATTTAATATTTGTACATAAGTAATGTGTATATGTACTGTTTATATATGTCTGCATGTGTGTTTACAGTGTATAGCACAGAGGACTAGAGAATGGAGTTTTAATTGTGATGAACTTCATGTTATGTCACAGACCAGCAGCAATAGAAATTCAAGACAGTGTTATTTTTTAAACAATATATTTATTAATAATTAATAATATAACATCTTACTTAAATCAACCCCAACTATGAGTGAGTGAGTGAGTGAGTGAATGAGTGTTACCCAAACCATTATAGTTTAAGCACAATTCTGGAAAGTCATAATGAACATGAGAAATCCTGTGTTGAAACTCAGACTTTTAAACTGATGTTCAGAAGTAATTACAAAGGAGGTGAGACACTGAGTGATTAGACTGCCAAAAAACTCAAGTTGCTTCCAGAGAAATGTCCCTTTTATACGAATGGTTGTCACAACTCCCCACTTCCTTGTGTAGGAGAAACAAAATGTGTGACTGGTCAGGATGGCACCACTCAGGACAGTGACCACAGAATAAAATATGACCATAGCATAACAAACAAAAAAGATTTTGAGAGTACAGCATCTTTATGTTCCAGTCAGGCTGAAAGGGAAGTCCAAAGGTTTCAAGGGAGCCATGGTTTTCTGGAAAAGTTAAGAAAATGGTTCCAGACAAGGGGGGGGGGCCTATGTGAAATATAAAAAATAGGGGATTGAGGAGATGTATGATCATTACTTAGATTTTAGGAAGAACCTTAAGAGGGAAATTAGAAAGGCAAAAAGAAGGTATGAGGACTCCATAGCTGATAAGGTGAAGGTGATTCCTAAGGGTTTTTACAGATACATGAACAGTAAAAGGAAGGTTAAGGATAGAGTAGGATGATGGGACCGGAGAACTATGTAAGGAACCGTATGAGATGGGAGAGATATTCAACAATTTTTTCTCGTCTGTATTCACAAGGGAAAGGGACATTGGGCTATATGAGATAAGTGAGGCAAAGGGGTTAGTTATGGAGAGGATAGGGATTAGTAAAGTGAGGGCTTTGAAGCTTCTAGGGTCAATAAAGGTGGATAAGTCTCCTGGTCCTGATGGGATTTTTCCCATGACTTTAAGGGAGGTCAGGGAGCTAATAGCGGGGGAACTGACAGTGATTTTTCAAAGATCACTGGAGGAAGGTGTGGTACCACGGGATTGGAGGATTGCGAATGTAGTTCCATTGATTTAAAAAGGCATTAGGTGTAGGCCAAGTAATTATCAGCCAGTAAGTTTGACTTTGGTGGTGGGGAAGGTTATGGAGGGTATTATTCGCTATAGTATATATGCATATCTGGATAGGCAGGGATTGATTAGGGGCACCCAGCATGGGAAAATCAAGTTTGACGAACATTGTTGAGTTTTTTGAGGAGGTGACAAAAAAAGTGGTTGATGTGATCTATTTGGATTTTAGTAAGGCTTTTGATAAGGATCTGCATGGAAGGTTAATAAGGTGAAGTTCAGTCACTAGGGATTAGTAGAGAGACTGTGACATGGCTGGAAGATAGACAGCAGAGAGTCATGGTGGACAACTGTCTGTCAGGATGGCACCCTGTGACGTGGGGTGCCTCAGGGATCGGTGCTGGGTTCCTTGTTGTTTATCATTTATATCAATGATTTAGAGGAGGGCGAGGTTAACTGGGTAAGCAAATATGCAGATGATACGAAAATAGGGGAGCGGTGGATTGTGAGGAAGGTTTTCTTGGATTACAGAAGGACTTGGTTTGTTAGGAAGAGTGGGCTGAAAAATAGCAGATGGAATTCAATGTAGACAAGTGCGAGGTGCTGCATTTCGGTAAAAATAACTAGAATAGTACATAAGCTGTTAAGGGGAGGGCATTGACGCACGCAGAGGAGCAGAGGGACATGGGGGTTATGGTACAGAGTTCATTGAAGGTGGACTCCCATGTAGACAGGGTGGTTAAGAAGGCATATGGTATGCTAGCCTTCATAAATCATAGTATAGAGTATAGGAGCTGGGAAGTAATGCTGTGGCTGTTTAAGGCATTCGTGAGGCAAAGTTTGGAGTATTGTTCTGGTCTCCAAATTATAGAAAGGATATTGATAAGGTGCAGAGAAGATTTACAAGGATGTTGCCTGGCGTACAGCATCTGGATTACAGGGAGAGATTAAGAAGATTGGAACTTTATTCATTGGAACATAGACGGCTGAGAGGGGATTTGATAGAGGTATTTAAAATTATGAAAGGAATAGATAGACTAGACATAAACAGACTCTTTCCCCTGAGGGCAGGGGAGGTTGGAACAAGAGGGCATGAGTTAAGGGTAAAGGGGAAAAACTTTAGGAGGAATATTAGAGGTGGCTTTTTCACTCAGCGAGTGGTGGCAGAATGGAATGATCTTCCAAATGAGATAGTTGCGGTAGGGTCCCTTCTGTTATTTAAGAGAAGGTTGGATGTGTACATGGAGATGAGGGGTCTGGAGGGTTATGAGCAGAGAGCAGGAGGGTTGAGCTAATGGAGTTGTTCAAGTGAACTGGTGCAGACTCGAAGGGCCGACATGGCCTGTTTCCGTGCTGTAAACGGTTTTATGGTTATATGGTCATAATATAGTGTGAAAAATGTGAAGACAATGTAGTTACAGGTGAGATGTGAATTTACCCTTCCATAATGCTAAATAAATTGGTTTACTATAAATTTTATTTGTGAAATACATACATCTACTTATAGTGTTAGATTAGTTGTTTTAAATTTGCAGTAGACCTAAAACTGCAATATGTGTGTGTGGTGGGGGGAGGGGACTAGGGATATGGCAGCCAGAAAAAGTTTGGGAAATACTGGCTTAAACTTATATATTATGTGTCTAAATATATTCAATCAAACTGCTGACTGTGCCTCTGTGGCAATGTTCTCAACGCTGTATCAGAAGGTCGTCACTCTACATGCACAGCACAATTTCTAGGCTGAAATGGTACAGCCCAGCTGAGAATGCACTGTCCAGAAATTGTTCCTTGCCCAAAAAAGTGTTTTAAAGTTCCCTTTACTGTGGTATGCATCGGTTTGCCACAAGGTGTCTGGAAGTAATACATAACAATACAGCACAGTACTGGCCTTTTGGCCCTTGATGTTGTGTCAACCCATATATTCCTTCTTAAAAAAAAGTACTAAATTCTTCCTACCCCATAACCCTCTATTTTTCTTTCATCCATGTGCCTGTCTAAGAGTCTCTTAAATGCCCCCAATGTTTCAGCCTCTGCCACCATCCTTGGCAAGGCATTCCAGGCACCCGCTACACTCTGTGAAAAAAAACCTACCTCTGATGTCTCCCTAAACTTCCCTCCCTTAACTTTGTACATATGTCCTCTGGTGTTTGCTGATCCTGTCCTGGGAAAAGAGATGATGGCTGTCCACCTTATCTATGCCTTTCATAATCTTGTAGACCCTTATCAAGTCTCCTCTCATCCTTGTATGTTCCAAAGAGAAAAGTCCCAGTTCTGCTAACCTTGCCTCATAAGACTTATTTTCCAATCCAGGCAACATCCTGGTAAATCTCCTCTTCACCCTCTCCATAGTTTCCACATCCTTCCTATAATGAGGTGACCAGAACTGAACACAATACTCTAAGCGTGGTCTTTCAGGTACACAATCCTTTATCCGGACATCAAAAATTGGAAAGCTCCAAATCCAGCAAGTGGGGAGAGAGACGGCAGTGCGAACCAGGCAGGCGAAGGGGAGAGTCCGGCAGCACGAGTCGGGCAGGCGAGGAGGAGAGACTGGCAGCGTGAGACGGGAGGGCGAGGAGGAGAAATCGGCAGCACGAGCTGGGCGGGTGAGGGGAAGAGTCCGGCAATGCGAGCCAGGCGGGCGAGGAGGAGAGACTGGCAGCGCGAGATGGGCGGGCAAGGGGGAGAGAATGGCAGCCCGAGTTGGGCGGGCAAGGAGGAGAGACTGGTAGCGGGAGTCGGGCGGGCGAGAGACCGGTCATAAGAATCGGGAGGGCGAGAAGTGGGGGGGGGTAGACTGGCAACACGAATCGGGCGGACGAAGAGTGGGGAGGGAGACTGGCAGCACGAGTCAAGTGGCGGAGGGGAGAGAATGGCAACGCAAGTCAGGTGGGCGAGGAGTGGAGGGGAAGACTGACAACGCTGGTCGGGTGGGTGAGGGGGGTGGGGAGATGGCAGCGTGATTGGAAGGGGGTGGGAGTAGATACAGCAGCACAATTTGGGTTGGCTTAAATCTGGCTTTCCGAAATCTGGAAAAGTCTGAAATTCGGAACACACTGTCCACCAAGGGTTCCGGATAAAGGATTGTGTACCTGTACTAGATATTTGTAGAGTTGTAACATGACCTCTCTACTCTTGAATTCAATCCCCCAATTAATTAAGCCCAGAATCCTATAGGCTTCTTAACTATCCTATCAACCTGTGTGGTGACCTTGAGGGGTATATGGATTTCAACCACAATGTCCCTCTGTTCATCCACACTCTTAAGTAACCGACCATTAACTCTGTACTCAGCCTTCTGGTTTATCTTTCCAAAATGCATCACCTCACACTTAACTGGATTGAAATCGATCTGCCACTTTTTTGCCAAACTCTGCATCCTTTTGTAACATATGACAAACTTTTGCACTATTCACAACCCCTTCAACCTTCTTATCATCTGCAAACCTACTGACCCATTCTCCCACCTCTTCTTCTAGGTCATGTATAAAGATCACAAAGAGCAGGGGTCCCAGAACAGATCCTTGTGGTACTCCACTAGTCACTGACCTCCAGGCAGAATACTTTCCTTCCACTACCACTTTCTGCTTTCTTCCTACAAGTCAATTTTTTATCCACACACCCAAGGTTCAACTGATCCCATGGCTCATGGCTTTCTGGATGAGTCTCTCATGGGGGCCCTCGTCAAGTGCCTTACTAAAATCCATGTAGACCACATCTACCAATCTACCCTCATCAGTTTCCTTTGTTAACTCTTCAAAAAACTCATTTAGGCTCATGAGGCACAGCCTTCCCTTCACAAAACCTTGCTGAATATTCTTGAGTAGACTGTTCTTCACCAAATACTCATAGATCTTATCCTTAAGAATCCTCTCCAATATTTTGCACACCACTGATGCAAGAATCACCGATCTATAATTCCCAGGATTCTCCCTATTACATTTGCCATTGTCCAATCCTCTGGCACCTCCCCTGTGGCCAAAGAGGACTCAAAGATCATAGCTACTGCCCCAGCTATCTCTTCTCTCACTTCCCACAGCAGCCTAAGGTATATTGTGTTTGGCCCCATGGACTTATCAATCTTAATGTTTGTAAGAAGATCCAATACTTTCTCTTCCTTAACCTCAATACTGTCCAGCACACAGGCCTGTTCTATTCCATCCTCACCCTGATCCAGGTCCTTTTCTTTTGTGAATTATGAAGTAAAGTATTCATTTTTGACCTCCACAAACACCTTCACCTCCAGGCACATGTTGCCTCCTTTATCCATTAGTGGCCCCACCTTCATTCTCGTCATCCTTCTGTTCGTCACATACACCTTGGGGTTCTCACATCCCAAGGCCTTCTCATGCCCCCTTCAAGCTCTCCCAAGTCCTTTCTTAGCTCCTTCCTGGCTAACGTATACTTCTCATGAGTCCTTCCTATTCCTGCTTCCTGGATCTAATGTATGCTTCCTTCTTCCTACTGACCAACTACCTCACCTATTTTGTCATCTAAGTTTCCCTTTTCATACCATCTTTTCCCTGTCCTATTTGGATAAATCTATCCTGAACCCAGCACAAGTGGTCCCTAAACTTCCTCCACATTAGTTTTGTACTTTCACCTTTGAACATCTTTTTCCAGTTTACTCTCACTAGTTCCTACCTCATCTCAGCATAATTAGCCCTTTCCCAATTAAACACTTGTCGGAGTTGAATTCCATTTGCGACTCCTTGGCCCAACTTCCCAATTAATCTTGAAACCATTGTAAACTTACACAATTTTCCTCACTGTCCAATACTCCATCAATTTTGGTGACATATGCAAATTTACTTCTCATGTTAACTACATTATCATCCAAATCATCAACATACAAAACAAACAGCTGTGGATTCAACATCGACCCCAGAGGCACTCCTCTGGTCGCAAGCCTCCAAATAGAGAAGCAACCTCTATTACTACCCTCTGCCTCCTGCTGCTCATCCAGTTTTGAATCCAATTGGCCAGGTTACCTTTGATCTAATGTGATCTAATCTTCCAGAGTAACCTGGCAACCATCCGAGATCTTGACAAAGACCTTACTACCCTATCCATCATAGCCTCATCAATCCTTTGGCTCACCTCCAAAAGACTTTAACAAATATGCCAGATATGATCTCCCAAGCACAAAGGCATGCTGACTCTCTAATTAGTGCTGGCCTATTCAAGTGCTGGTGGATCAATTAGACGCAACTCCAGCAACTTTCCCACTACTCGTGTCAGGTTCACTAGCCTGAAGTCCCCTGGCTTGTTTTTGCTCCCCTTGTTAAATAATAGGACAACTTTAGCCACCCTTTGATGTTCTGGAACCCCACCTGAGGCCAAATATTAGTGTAAGTAAATATATCTGTGATGGTTATTTCTTCTCGAGCTTCCCAAAAAAATCTACCAAGGAATGCAGAAGACTGCGGAAGTAGTAAACAGTCAGACCAGTCACAGCTCTGACATCCATCTTGTGCAAACATCTATACGAGTCATTGTCTTAAGAAGGCAGCTAACATCACAAAGGATGTCCACTACCCTGGTCACAACCTCATCTCCATCGCATCGGACTTGTCAGCCACAAACGAGCCAGCAGCTGACGTGGACTTTTTACCCCCTCCATAAATCTTCGTCCGCGAAGCCAAGCCAAAGAAAGAAGAAAATCAGGGAGAAGGTATAGAAGCCTCAAAACCAGCACCTATTGGTTCAAGTACAGTTTCTTTCCAACAGCTATCAGAGTTTTGAACCTCCCCATAGTTCACTAATCATAGATATCATGAAAGGATTGCTTTGACTATTACAAGTCACTTTTCTTTCAACTAGGATTACTGTGATTATAGTATTTATTGTCTCCTTTAACTTATTTCAATCAGTTCACTATTATTGCTTATTTTTTTTATAAGTACCTGTTCGGCTGTAGTAAGAATTTCAGTGTATATATACATTGTACAATGTGGATGACAAAAGATCACCATCAAGGTCCAAGGATGGCTTAATCAAGCCCTGGGGTTTTGTCCACCTTAATGTGCTCCCTGATGCTTCATACATGGTCAGGGACATTGTAACTCAATTGTTCCAATACTCTAGCTTCTACAATCTTCTCCACAGTAAAGACTGATGAGAAATAATCATTTAAAATCACATCCATCTCCTGTCACTCCACATAAAAATAGCCACATCCAAATCAAAGGTGTAACTATCAGTACCCACATGGGTCCTAGTTATGTGTCATGGACCCTGGACAACTTTATTTTAGGACTAGGGACAGGACTAAACCTACAGGGGAAAGAAAGGATTGTACGCTGCTGTGAAGCTCTGAAGTTGCATTAGGAAAACCGACAACTGCTGTGAAGCACTGAAACATCGCTGGGAAAGCTGGCAGCTGTCAAAAACACGAGAGCCACGCGTTGGAAGCTGGCGGGCTCGCGGAGAGCCCGTCTGCTGCTGTCAATTTCTCTCCACCAAAAGGGGGAGCTGAAGGCACATGCTGGAACAGTTGAAGAGCCCAGCGTGCTGAGCTTTGAATGGGGTTGTCAGTTGGTTGGAGGACAGTCAGTCAGGCTGTCAGTGTTCTCACCCAGTAGCTTCAGTGGGAGAAAGAAGACTGAGCTACTTTGTAGATCAAACACTATAACTATAACTTATTCAGTGAAGTTGGCAATTAAGTAGCTTCAATGCATTTTTTAAATCATGCAGTTCATACACCATTTGGCCACTGGCTACTTTTGAATGTCTCCTGAACATTCATTTAATGGTATAAAGTTATAGTTTCACTTTTATTGGAATTACCATCACAGATACCTCTTTCAGCTTCTCTGATAAATAGATGGTCCTAGTGCATCCTTATAAAACTACACCACCCCCCCCCCCCACCACCCCTTCTCCTCCACCCCTGCCAAAAAGATTTCCACTGGTTTAGTTCAGCTGAAATACAAAAAGAGAAATATTTTATGGATATTATTGAGACCTGGCAGTTAGTGCAAGCACCTGTCAAAGCACCATTGGCCATCATACACTTCATATACCCACAATCTAACTACAAAAGCTTAAGAATTGTTAGAAACTTACAACAAAAAATCTAAGAATTCTTTGTTGTTCTTCAAGGCTATTTTATTGGGTGAGAAAGGTAGACATAGACAGATTGTGAGATTTTGAAAAGCCAATTTAGGACCTGATTGTGAGACTTTGAAAAGCCAATTTAAGACCTGTGTTAGAAGTATCATTTTAATCCAGCAGTTCCGAAACAGATGAAATAATTAGGTCTACCAAATAGAGAAGCTGATGGCTGAAGGAAGAACAGCATAGCTGCGACATCTTGCAGTTTGTCTGTGCCAGCATCAAAATACTACCTGAGGATAATTTAGGAATACTGCAGTGATTACTTCTCAGTAGGACAATGTCTGTCAGCTATCAGCCGCGCCATGAACAAAATGGAACATCATTACATGGGGAATGGTCTTCAAGTGTTTCTTTGATTGCAGTGCTTTTTGTAACAATTGCACCTTTGCATGAACATCAGGAAAGTTGTTTACACAATCTTCTTTTACAGCAGAGTGTATAATCTAGTAGCAATAGAACTGCATACACAGAAACTTAACACAGAAGGAGGCCAATCAGCTTTTGTTGAACTTATGTTCCTCTTGAGAACTGATTTGCAAAATCTCATTTATCTGCTTCTTCACCAATTTGCATTACTGCTTTAAACTAATTCCAATACTGTATAATCCATGCTTGCTGCAGTCAATTGATTACCTTCTCGAAAAAACTTTTTACATATTGATTATGCTCTTCTGTTTAAAAAAAAGTTGCTTCTAAACCTCTCTTCAAGTTTTAAATGTTTATTTTTATTGGAATGAGAAATGTTAGAAATGATCTTATTGAAGCATAGTGGAGTGGCTTTGTCAGGGGAGATGCAATTCGAATGTCTCCTCTTGTGGGGGAACTTAAATCTCAGGGGCACCGTTTCAATATCATGGATCACCCATTTATGAGAGGTGAATATTGTGAATCTTTGAGAGTTCTTTATGTTGGACTGAGTTGTGAACTATATGGAAGGCTAGATATATTTTTGAATTGTAGGGGAAATCAAGGTTATGGGAACACGAAGGAAAGTGGAATCAAATCAAGATTAGGTCAGCTGTGAACTGAGTAAATGGATGAACAGGTTTGAAGGACTATATCACCTTCCTTTGCTCCTATATCTTATGTTCACATTTCATTGCTTCTTGTCTATAATTTCTGACAACCAGGACTATTTTTCCATCAATTTCCTCGAATAATAAAAATGATATAACCCTGGTGAGGAAATTGGTTTAGGGCAAGTTACACCCAGTCTCTTGTCATTTTGTATTGCTCACACATTACCAGCAGAGCAAGCAAAATAAAAATGACAACAATCAATGATTGTTTGAAGGAATTAAATTGCCCCGTCCTTGAAAGTGGGCACTGAAATCGCACAGTGTCTGCAGACTTTCGCGTTTCACTGGAATCGTAATGCACATTTAATTCCCGCCATTGTTTTTGATGCGTGCAACAGACTAAATCCATGCTGGTTTCATATTGACCTGCTTGTTGTTTGCAGCCAGCACTAATTGTGCTTTCAAGTGACTGGATGCCTCAGTGGGGAATTACCAGTGTAAGCAGCACACCACTTAAAACCAACCCATGCTACATTATTCCAGTCTTGGAGGAGGGTGCAATATGGCTGTAGCAGTTGGAGAAACCATTGTGAAATGATTAAGAACCACAAATAAATTGCACAGTGTGAGAGCAAGGGCCCCAAGTTCTTTTCATGACACATGGGAGGTTTGGTGCTGCTATTGGCAGCAAGCCTAAAGCTTGAGGAAAGAACTTAGATTTCAAAGAGGAATTTAGGGGAGAGGCTCCAGATGCAGAAGCTTAGAAATTAGATCCATTAGTGCCCATTTTTTATGGGAAAATCTCAATAGCAAAAATTTGTGTTAGATCATGCTAATAAAAATCTCTGGACAAATCATGTTGATCAGAACATAGGTATTCTGGAGCATAATTTTCCTCCTCATGTCCAACCATTGCATCATCTGCCAGCTAATGACATATTTTCTCCTTTACCAACATAATTTAGGGCTTTTCAACCCATGACTTCAAGTGAACATAAACGCGAAGCATCTTGTACTACGAAGTCAATTAAAGGGCCTCCATCCTGATGACAATATCCTGCACAAAGTGCCTGTCACCCTCAGTTTATGATGCTTGGGGTAGTTGAAACCTCTACCCTGTTTATACTCTGCACATCTAAGATACTTTGCCTCACTGATCATTCCGCACCCTGCAACAATATGGGGCACTGGAGCACAATGGGTTGGAGGAAGTCACAAAAAAAAGGGGTAGTAAGTTGAGACACAAAACATCTGAATTTTAAATCTGTGACACGAGAGAGTTAGATGTCCATGGGTGCTACTGAGGATAGCAGTGGGTGGTGCCCAGTCAGTTACAGACAATGTATATTCTGTTTCAGAAAGATGCATAATGGAATGGTCACATCTTGAATCACAAAGTTGGTGTTTCAAAGTTACAGCAGACTTGCTTGTGGTGTAAGAATAAGAAGATGGCAGGCACATGGAGTCTCAGCACATCTCTGCAGAGTCTTACTGCCCTGCTCTTCCACCTAATAGAGCCCTGTGCAGGTCTAACTGGTTGCAGAATGGGGTAGACGGCAGTGTTTACATCGAAGATCTCAATGTCTGTAAACGAGATGGTGGCACCCTTGATGGGCAACTGGACATTGAGGGTTGTGGCTTCAGAAGCGGGGGAATCAGAACAGGGAACAAGGCAGAAGAAGGCCAGACCCCACCTCAAAGGAGACACTCTGGAGAAAACCCTACAGAGAAGGAAAACCACAGCAGTGAGCCAGGTCAGCCAATGCTGACTCCCATTTATCTGTACAGGGCAAAAAGAGCTATATATGGCTGCTACGGCAGGGTACAGTTCAGGGCTCAGTGGCCAAAGGTCTCAAAGGTCAGACTGCTGACAACTGGCTTCTGGTCACTAGGAATCATGTCCAAGATTTGTGAAGGTGCTGTGCAAGCAGGCCTTCTGAGAGGCCTTGGGTCCTGATGGCATCCTAACGCTTCAGACAATTGGAATCCCCTTCCCTCTCCATTCAGAACAACCAAATGTTATTAACATCACGTTCTCCAGTTTCTGTTCGGCTCCTCCCCTGTCTCCCTCTCTTTCCCCATTCCTCTGTCTCCTTTCCTTCAGCTCCCCACTCCCTATCCACTCAGCGAACTACCCCCTCTATCACTTCCCAGAATTTTTCTCTTCTGCCCTCCCACCCATATCCACCTATGACCTTTAGACTGTGGACCCGTGCTCCTCCCCAGCCCTTCCCCCCACTGATTTATTTCGGCACCTGCCTGCTTTTTGCTCGATGAAGGGCTCAGGCCCAAATAATGGTAACATACCTTTGCTACATAAAGAATGCTGTATGCCCTGCTGAGTTTCTCTAGCACCTTTGTGCATTATATTTGAAACGGGAACCCAATTTGGACGCTTTGAGCTCAAGTTCACTGTGCGGCTTCACAGGTTATGGGCACTGGAGGCAGTGAGATCCACGTTCACTTGATATCTCTGTGGACTTTCTCTTGCTTCTCTTTTTTGTTTTAATAATGTCAGTGGATTGGCTGGCAACTCTTTGTCTTTGCAGGATGTGTTGATACAAATATGTAATTGCCAATGGATAGCTGGCCCATCCCTCACTGGTGACTCGCTCCCTAGTAACTCCTCCCCTTGTGACCCTGGAATAAAGGTCGACATCCCGCTTCTTGTCTTCGATCGAGCACTTGGAATCGAGCCAGCTACAAGTCTAAAATGTAATAAAGCCTCACTCTACAGCTTTGGAGTTATTAAGAGAGGGTATCAATTTATCATATTTTAAATCTTCCACACGGGATGGACAAACTGCTGCGACCCGACAGACTAGACCTCGACCCACAGATGCCCAGGGCCCCAGAGCTGTACAAGCAGTGGATTGAGTGCTTCACAGACTTCCTGGAAGCTTCTGAGTACCTCGTGGACTCTGATGAGAAGAAACTCAAGTTACTAAGAGCAAGGGTTGGCCGCCATGCATACTCGGCGATCAGGGGCTGCACAACTTACTCCACAGCTATAACTGAGCTCCGTAACCTCTACAGACCACAGATAAATGAAGTCTACTCACGGTATCTCCTGGCCTCGAGAAAACAGCAACCCGGTGAGACTCTGGAAAATTTACTTCAGGTCCTGCATGATCTGGGGCAATATCCCTGCTCCAGTATCAGCGGACCAGTATGTGAAAGAGCTGATCTGGGACACCAGCGTGGCTGTGGTAAGGTCCGATAACATCTGCCAGTGACTGCTGGAGGAAGACAGGCTGGCATTTTAGAGAGCCCTCCAGCTCGCTAAGACTTTAGATTCAGCCCACTGCAGCACTGAATCCATCACTGCTGGCAACGGCCTTTCACTTGCGGGCCACGGGCACAGCCATTTTGGGACACCTGACTTAATTTCCTCCCACAGCAACGGCATCACTTCCAGCCTCGAATGGCTTGACTGCATGCGTGACCCAGGGGTCGCCATCTTATCCAACTCCACTTCCGCCATCATGGACGACATCACTTCTGCCTTCTTCATCTACCTCTCCTGGTGTGACCGTGTGGTCAACATGGGGGCCGTCATCCAACAGCAATGGTGACCCGGTAATAGCATCCATCATCCTGGATCATGTCAGCCCTCACCCAATAACCAACTCAATTATGGAGTTTCAGTGGAAGCACTGAAAGTTTCGTCTACCCAGACACTGCTCACAAATTAAATCTCCATGTCAGATATCAATGGCCGCGAAGGGCCAATCTGCCAATATCTTTGGAGTGAACATTATGACAATTGCCTCAGCTCTGCGCACTGATTCTCTGGAGCTGGACTTCCAAAGCCAGTTCAGGAGTGCCCCAACCACCCATCACTGTATACAACCCCCAGCTCTTAGAACCCCCACAGCCAGCCCTTACCTGCAGTCACTCCACCCTCCGCATACCCCCACCATCACTGTTTGAGAACCTGACCCCAGACTATAAGCCCATAGTGATTAAGAGCAGACGCTACAGCACTGAGGACAGGACATTCATAAAGTCCGAGGCGCAGCGATTCCTGGCAGAGGGGGTCATAGTGCCCAGCTCCAGCCCATGGAGAGCCCAAGTCAGGGTTCAGGGGTAAAGTAAACCTTGTATGGTGATCAACTATAGCCAAACAATCAATCGCTTCATGCAATTGGATGCATACCCCCCTTCCCGGATCGCTGACACTGTCAACAAGATTGCCCAGTACAGGAGGTTCTCCACCATTGATCTAAAGTCAGCACACCTCCAGCTCCTCATTCACCCAGGAGGCAGCCAATATACTATGTTTGAAGTGAATAGCAGGCTCTACCACTTCCTCCGGGTACCCTTCAGAGTCACCAATGGTGTCTCCGTATTTCAAAGGGAAATGGATCAGGTGGTGGACAAGCACAAACTGACGACCACATTCCCTACCTAGATAATGTCACCATCTGTGTTCACGACCAGCAGGATCACAAAGCAAACCTTGCCAAATTCCTCCATACTGCTAAATCCCTCAGTCTGAACTACAACGAGGACAAGCGTGTGTTTAGCACAACTTGCCTGGCCCTCCTCAATTGCATCGTGGCACATGGTGTGATTGCACTCAACCCCGACTGCATGCATCTCCTTATGGAACTCCTGATCCCACTCAACCTCAACGCATTAAAAAAGGTGCCTGGGGTTCTTTTCCTATTACGCCCAATGGGTGTACACTGATAAAGGCTATCCCCTGGTAGAGTCCACAACATTTCCTTCATAGGCAGAAACTTGGACCTTCAGCCAGATCAAGAGAGACATTACCAAAGCCATGATGCATGCCGTGGATGAATCCATCCCATTCCAGGGGGAATGTGATGTATCTGACTTTGCTCTGGCTGCTACTCTCAACCATGCAGGCAGACCAGTAGCCTTTTTTTTCCCATACCCTTCACGATGCTGAGACATGGCATTCCTCTGTCAAGAAGGAGGTGCAGGCCATCGTTGAAGCGGTACACCAATGGCGTCATTACCTGGCCAGGAAGAGATTTACCCTGCTAACGGACCAATGAGCTGTTGTATTCATGTTCAATACCAAATTGTGAAGTAAGATCAAAAACGATAAAATCCTAAGGAGGAGAATCGAACTCTCCACCTACACCAGCTGGGCAAGTTCAGCAACTCCCCAGATGCTCTATCCTGGGGGACATGCGCCAGCACGCATCTCAGCCACCTCCAGTTCCTCCACAATGATCTTCGCCACCCTATAGTCGCACTGCTACCAATGCAGCCCTGCAAGAACGCATGTTTTCCTTCCCTGGAAAATCGGTGGCTGGAACCACACTGCCACAATGGGTCTCATCCCCAGGACCTAGTCACAAGTCCAACCCATTAGTCGAAGAGGTGCAACTCCTACATGCCAACCCTCAGTACATCTGCATTGTGTACCCAGACAGCCATGAGGACACGGTCCCTGTCTGGGACGTGGTGCATGCTGGAGACCCTTGCCCAATCCCTAGCTCCTTCAACCCAGGTTCTACCTGCACCCATACTGCCCCCATCAGGGACTCAGTGTAGATCAGTGACCCACTCCCACCCACCACGCCCTACACACAGGACCCTGCTCCAGCTGCTCCAACCACCACATACAACCAAGCCCCACCTCTGATGGAGCCAGTACTCCCTCCCCAGCCTTAGGAAACACAACTGGCAATGGAGCAAAACATTATACCACTGAGGCAAAGGAGACCACCCAACCGGCTGAGTCTCTAGGACTTTTAACCCGGCGGGGTTTTAGTTTTAAAAGAGGGGGTGAATGTGGTGATACAAATATGTAACTGCTGATGGGTAGCTGGCCCGGCCCCACTGGTGACTTTCTCCCTGGTAACTCCTCCCCTTGTGTCCCTGGAATAAAGGTCGATCTCCCTCTCCCTGTCTTCAGTCGAGCACTTGGAATCAGGTCAGCTACAAGTCTAAAGGATAATAAAACCTATCTGAAGGATAATAAAACCTATTGATGGAACCTATCACAGGGGCAAACAAAAGAATGATTTTTGTGAATTTTGTGCACCTGACAATAAACACAATCTTGAATCTTGACAGCATTCTGATGCCATGAATCTTTTTGATGGAGAGGAAGTTTGAAACTCAATTTAAAAACAAGAGATGAACTAAAGTTACAAATAGTTCAACATGAGGTAGTGGCTAAAAAAAAGGGAAACGTCCTCAGAGGCAGCACTTGAGATATTTCTGAACATTAGTTTGGGGAAATTGCAGATCATCTGAAATAGGATGATAGACAAATGGTCTGATAACAAAAATATGGTGAAAAGTTGAAGGAAAAGGGTGATTCTAAAAATGAAAATCAAAGGTTTTACAATGAATAGGTCTTGACTCTGCCTGGGTGGCATGTTGAAACGTCTCCTGTCAGACTTTAGCTACACTGGCCAAAGCTACTGCAAGGTGTGGGGTGATCAGTGAAGTAGGCTTTGCACCATGCAGTTCAGATATGTAGAGTGAAGCAAGCTTCAGTCAATGGGGGAGGATTCACTGAAATACTGAAGCAGTTATTCACAAAGTAGAAAATTGTTATCTATGACTTCACTAGTTTTAATTTTTGCAGTTAATTGTCTCCTTAATGATTCTCTATTTCCTATTGTTCTATTTTTAAAAAAATCTTCACCATCGAGATTAACCTTTGTAAGCCATTCGGGACTGACGCATTCTTCTGCACGTACAAAATTTGTCATGCAGAAATATTATTTCCCATATGGCCAACACAGACACTGCTATCAAAGTATGACTGGGACTGCTGAGCACAACAGGCAGAAAAAGTCATGATTATCTTTTGCATCTGGCACATGCTTCTGCCGTATGGTCCCACTGCTCAATCTGATTTGTATGCACATGTAACAAACATCATTCATTAAAGCTGCCATTTTCCCTTGTACACCAGTGTCCCAAATTCTCATCCACTCAGTGAGTGGAAAACATGGGTAACAATCACTAAAACGTGCCCTGCATGCATTATTCTGTTACATGATTGAATTCATGAGATATTTTAACTGCATAAATTTTAATGATGTGATATCTTCTATCAGTCATTGCATTTTAATTACAATTGAGTTTACAACAAAGACTAGCATTAAAGTATTTGTTTGTGTCAAATATCATTCACTCAAACTGAGGTTGTGAATCTCAAACGATACATAAATCCAACAAATAATTTTCCTATTGATAAAAGTTCTGCATCAACTATATCTCTACAATAAGGCTTCAAGTATAGATCATAAAATTTAGCTATTTAGTATTTTCATGCATTTTCATTTTAAACAAACCATTAATTGTTCATGATTACTCTGTGTTGAACACACAAATAAATTTTTTTTTGAAAATGTTGCAGCTTAATTGAACTAAAAAAAAACAATTTTATGCCAAAAGTTGAAACCCAACTCTATAGAAATGCAATACACAAAAGTGCTGGAGAAATTCAACAGGTCATACAGAAATAAATGGTAACCAACATTTGGACCTGTGCCCGTCATCAAGGTATGACCAAAAAGCAGACAGATACCTGAATAAAAAGGTGGAGGGTGGAGTGAAGAGGAGAGGAAAGGGCAGGGGGAAGAGCACAGAATAACAGATGAAAGGTCATAGCTAGATATAGATGAGAGGGTCAAGTTTCTCCAGCACCTTGTTGTTTTGGACAACAATTAGTACATCTGCAGACTTTCTTGTTTAACTGTACAAAGGCTTTATTTTCTCTACAAAACAAACACAATATCTCAAAGACCTGTAGTGTCAGCCTTAATCTCAGCACAAGTTTGTGAAAACATGCATGAATGTTGTCCGTGAATCTCATGCAGAGAGCCAACATCAGTTTCCAAAACCACAATGCAACACAAATGAATTTTATGTGGAATTTGTCCTTTGTATTCTTCCCAGCCTCACTTTTCACACCAGCCTCAGAGTGACATATGCACCCTGTAACATTGTCTTGGCCTTTCTGCAGAAGGGACTAAAGCAGCAATTAGACCACACAGGCAAATAAAACTAAGCATTTCCAGAGCCCAGTCAGATGGCCGTCTGACAATAGCTTTTTCCATTATTTCTTCATATTAGTGGTCAAATGTGTTTAGAAATGGTCATAAAAAATAATTTAAATTAAAACCAAAGTAACAAAAGATAAAATAACTTAAACTTTCTGCTAAGTATATTTATGAAATTCATTTAAAACATGAATATTCATTGAACTAAATTTAAAACATACATTTACTATTAAGGTAAAGATTACCACCTCTATTCAAATGAATAGGGCTAAACTACAATGGCCAGCCAGCATGAGACTGAGGCACCAGATCAAAAATGTGTCCAAGGAGTATTAGACTTGTCTTGAGAAACAGAATAGAAACAAGTCCTGGGCACTCTGAGACCCTGCTGGCCATCAAGCACCCATTTACACAAACCTTACATGTTTTATTATTTTCCCCATATTCTCATCAATTCTCTCCAGATTCCACCAATCATCAGGGTCAATTTACAGTGATCAATTAGTCTATCAATCTGTATGTCTTTGGGATATGGGAAGAAACTTGATTCCCCAGAGAAAACCCATACAGTCACAAAGAGAATGTATGAATTCCATGCACATTTCCCAAGCTAAGGATTGAACCTGGGTCTCTAATGCTATGAGGCAATGACTATACAAGCTGTACTACTGTTCTGCTCATTCTTTTGGTTCATTATGGAATATCCTTGGACTTAGTGGGAGGAGAAAGAACAGGGTGAAAACTGAACTATTAGAGATACTAAATGCACAAATATTTTGGTGTTCTGGTCCCAAAAAAACTAATACAGATACTATTTATTGACATGTACTAAACCAAAATGTAATATTACTTGAAATTGCATTTGGTCTGCCATAAGGCTGACAAAGATTCACTATAAGCATTACCATTGCTCAGAGCCCTTTACAGTCAGAGGAGAAGTAAAAGAGAGCACACCCCCCCCCCCCCCAAGTCTCTGTGTGCCTATGTCAGTGCTCCCACACCGTCTGCAGCTATACAAGACTCCAGTTCAGTTCATACCAAAGGCAACCCAAGCCCAGATCAAAACCTCCAACACATTGAGGAAGCCTTCAGTACCCAGGGCTCTTTGGGAGCCCGCCTTACCCTCAGCATCCTCTTGAATCCTGGCTCCAACACCAGATTCCAATGGCCCCATCTTCAGCAGGCTGCAGCATGGCGTAAGTCCTTTGACCTCAAGTTGCCAGTGTTACAGAGAAATGTGTTGTGTATTGACCTATGTGTTGTGTGGTTTTATGTTAAAAAGTGACAGTTTGCCTTAGAGAGCCAAGGTGAAGGTAGACTGCTGAGAGAGTGGGAGATGAACTGAGCATGTGCAGAAAATTATCTAAAAATTTCTGGACTTGGATGATAAACCACCACTGGGTGGAGCTGTGGAGTGGAAGAAGGTTCAGAGCATGAGTCATGGTCTGGAGGAGAGTTTAGAATGTTGGGATTTCAAAAAGGATGAATATTCCAAAGGCAGCCAGAAGGATCCAGACCAAGCCAGTTGTTCCTCTCTCTGCAAGCAACACAAGAAGACAACTTCGAATTTTGTGCTCTCTCTCTCTCTCTCTCTCTCTCTCTCTCTCACAAAGATCTTTTGGCTTCAGTTTACCAAACAAACTGAATTTTGTTAATGATCTTTGCTTCGATTGAGATCAAAGTTTTGTGAGTCTTGTGTGTTTTGTGTTTGTTTTGTGTCTAAGTTTTTCTGTGGGCTGGTTGGAAATATAACTTAGACTTTAATTACATATGTTATATTTAGGCTGGGGAATGTATTAGTTTCACACTGTTATAGAGATTTGCATAGTAACCAGTGGGCATTGTTATAAAAGGGGGGATTTTGAATTAAAGTTTAAAGGTGAATTTTTGTTAATAAAGTAATTGTTCATCTTCACCCCTGTGTGATATGTCTTCTTTGTGGATGCTGGTTTGATCTTGTAACATAATTTGAGGGCATCGTCCAGGATCAAACCAATTTGGAAGCTTTAGGGGCGATTGACTTGTGCTTAGTTATCAGTCGTCTGAGTTTGACTCAACCTCCAGCTTGAAATTAAAAATAAACGGTGAGTGTATAAATCACCAGCAGAAAAAACCAGCAACTATGAATAATGACCAGATCATAGCGAACCCTTCAGTGGTTAATTTAAAAATGGCTAAAAAGTCAGAACTGCTGGTTATATTTGCCAAGTTAAAACTTCGTACAGTGAAAACTGGGATGAAAAAGAAGGAAATTGCCCAAAAGTTTGTTAAGCACTTTGTTGGAAAGGGGGTATTTGAAGAAGCTGCATTAGAACAGTTTCCAAAGGAGAAAACATCAGAGGAAGCAAAGTTGGCTTTGAGAAAACTAGAGTTAGAGGAAAAAAGAGGCAGAAAAGAAAGTTGAATGCGAAGCAGTAAGGCAGGCAGAAATGGAGGAAATGGCAGCCGCAAGGGAGGAGAGAGCAGCCGCAAGGGAGGAGAGAGCAGCCGCATGGGAGGAGAGAGCAGCCGCAAGGGAGGAGAGAGCAGCCGCAAGGGAGGAGAGAGCAGCCGCAAGGGAGGAGAGAGCAGCCGCAAGGGAGGAGAGAGCAGCCGCAAGGGAGGAGAGAAAGAAAGAATGGAAACATGAGCTAGAACTAGATAAATTGAGGCACACCTAACCCAAGAAGCCCAAAATCTACGCGCTGGAGGAGAGGTTTCTGGTCAGTAGAGAAGTGAGGTTAGTTCCTACATTTGAGGAAGCTGAAATAGACCAATATTTTCAGCATTTTGAGAAAGTAGCTGTAAATTTAAAATGGCCACCAGACCAGTAGTCACTCCTGCTACAAAGTGTTCTAAAAAAGAAACCCCAACAGGTGTATTCGTGTCTCACTGTACAACAAGCAGCTGATTACAAATTTGTAAAGCAGGCTATGCTCCAATCTTATGAACTAGTCCCAGAGGCTTATAGACTAAAGATCAGGAATTTAAAAAAAGCAGCAACCCAATCTTACCTGGATTTTGCTTATAGGAAGGTTGTGTGTTTTGATCGGTGGTGTGCCACAATGAAAGTAGAAAATAACTTTGATTTATTGAGGAAAATCATTCTGATTGAGGAGATTAAAAATTGTATTCCTGACGATATTCAAGTGTACTTGGCAGAGAAAAATATAAAAACTTGGCAAGAATTGGCTAAATTCGCAGAGGAATATACTTTAACCCACAAGCCTAAGTGGACACCAGGGAAAACCTTTCAAAGGAATACTGCTGATAATCCAGGTAGAGTAGAAAGAAAATCTAGAAGTGAGGTTAAAGGAAGAGAGGAAGAGAAATGGGTGAAGGAAACATTTTCGAGTGTTATTTGCCACTATTATAAGAAGCCAGGGCACATAATAGCAAATTGTCCTGTACTGAAAAGGAAGAAAGAGAAAGGGTGGTACCAACTGCCTATGTTCAGAGTGAGAAAGTTAAAGATATTTTTAAACCATTCATGACTAAAGGTTTCATTTCAGTTAAAGAAGGATCCAATCAAGTGCCAGTTAAAATCCTGCAGGATACTGGAGCAGCCTAATTGCTTGTATTAAGCAACATTTTGAATTTTGGTGAGGAGACCGTTACTGGAGATGTGAATTTAATTAAAGGCATTGATGGTGAAGCAGAGCATATACCTTTGCATAGAATAGTGATGAAATCAGTCTTAGTTAATGACCCTGTTACAATAGGGATAAGATCAAGTCTGCCGGTGGATGGAGTTTCTCTTTTGTTAGGAAATGATTTAGCAGTGGGTAAAGTCATACCTGCGGTGAAACTCACAAGTAAGCCATTGGTTTATGAGTCCAAAAAGGATTTGGAAATCTACCCTACGTGTGCCATTACCAGAGCCATGTCTAGAAAAAAAGTAGAGATAGAGAAATTCTGTGATGATCCTGTAGTGGAGGCAAGCATTGAGGACAAACCTAAGGATCCAGCTAAGAATCAATAGCTAGACAAAAGCATGATCATGATCTTGCTGGGATAAGAGATAAGATTCTGTCTAACCAGGAAATTGAAACTGTGCCAGTTGGTTACTTTGTTCAGATGGAATATTGATGAGAAAGTGGAGACCAGAAGTGATACCTGCCAGTGAAAACTGGGCAGTAGTAAGGCAAGTTGTAATTCCCAAAACTTACAGGAATGAAATATTAAAGTTGGCTCATAATACACCTTTAAGGAGCTCATCTTGAAGTGAAGAAGATGGTAGAAAAGATAAGGAAATAGTTTTATTGGCTTAAATTAAGAAAGGATGTTGTGAACTTTTGTAGAACCTGTCACACTTGTCAACAGGTGGGCAAGCCTAATCAAAGACCACCAGTGACACCTTTACAACCCATCCCTGCTTTCAGGGAGCGCTTCTCAAAAGTGATAGTGGATTGTGTTGGCCCATTGCCAAAAACCAAAGCAGGAAATGAATATTTGTTAACACTCATGTGCACAGCTTCAAGGTTTCCCTGAGAAACATTAAAGCAAAGACGATTGTAAAAGCTATGCTAAATTTTTCACACTGTTTGGCCTACCATGGGAAATTCAATTGGACCAAGGAAGTAATTTTATGTCTGGAATATTTCAACAGGTGGTGTATGAATTGAGAGCCTATCAAATTGTATCGTCTGCCTATCATCCTGAAAGTCAAGGGGCCTTGGAAAGGTTCCATTTAACTGAAAAATATGATGAGGCCATATTGCGTGGAAAATAATAAGGATTGGGATGAAGGAATCCATTTGTTATTATTTGCTGTTAGAGAGGCAACTCAGGAGTCTCTTGGCTTTAGTCCATTTGAGTTGGTGTTTGGTCATGAAGTCAGGGGTCCATTACTATTGTTGAAGGAACAGTGGATACATAATTATATACAATCAAATCTGTTGGATTGTGTTTTCAAATTTAAAAACAGATTACATCAGGCTTGCGACATGGCAAGGAAAAATTTAAAAACTGCACAGGGAAAAATGAAAATTTGGTATGATCAAAAAGCTAAAATTAGGGACATTAAACCTGGCGACAAAGTACAAAGTATTGGTTTTGTTTCCAATGCAGTCAAACCCTTTGAGAGCTCAGTTTTGAGGACCATATCAGGTGAAATCAAAAATTAAGCAGGTCACCTATGTCATTGAGATGCCTGATCGTTGAAGAGAGACAGGTCTGTCATGTCAACATGCTTAAACCTTACTTTGAGAAAATGACTGAGGAGGAGACTAAGATTCCAACCAAGGTGCGAGTTATAGAGGAAAGTAAGGAGAAGATAAGTTTTGTGGAAGGTCATGGAGCACAGAAAGTGATAAGCACCAGGCTGGAAAATTCTATAGTTTTGCAAAACTTAGACACTAAGTTAATGCATTTGACTAAATCAGAAAGACAATAGACAATAGACAGTAGGAGCTGGAGTAGGCCCTTTGGCCCGTTGAGCCAGCACCGCCATTTTACAGATCATGGCTGATCACTACCATCAGTACCCCTTTCCAGCCTTATCCCCATAACCCTTAACTCCTTTGCCCACTAGAGTCTTATCTAACTCTCTTTTGAACATAATCAGCGAATCTGCCTCTACCACCCTCTGTGGCAGAACATTCCACAGATTCACACTTCTCTGGGTAAAAAAATGTTTTCTCATATCCGTCCTAAAGGGCCTACCCTGTATTCTTAAATGATGCCCTCTAGTCCTCGTCTCCCCCATCATTGGGACCAAGTAATCAGACTTCACCTTGTCTATCCCCCTGATAATTTTGTATACCTCAATCATGTCCCCCCTCATCCTTCTAAACTCCATCGGATACAAGTCCAGTTTTTCTAGCCTTTCAGCATATGTCAACCCCGCCATCCCTGGAACTAACCTTGTAAATCTGCGCTGCACACCTTCTATAGCTAGTATGTCCTTCCTCAAAATTGGAGACTAGAACTGGACGCAATACTCCAGGTGGGGTCTCACCAGGGCCCTGTACAACTGCAGAAGGGCGTCTCTTTATGAAAGCCAACATGCCATTTGCCTTCTTCACAGCTTTCTGAACCTGCATGTTAGCCTTCAATGACCGGTGAACAAGTACACCCAGATCCATTTGCACTTCCCCACTCCCTAGCTTGTCTCCATTTAAATAATATTCAGCTTTCCTATTATTGCCCCCAAAATGGATAACCTCACATTTGCTTACATTGAATGTCATCTTCCGTTCAGCAGTCCACTCCCCCAACCTGTCCAAGTCCCTCTGCATTTTCCTGACATCCTCCTCACACCCCACACCGCCACCCAGTTTCGTGTCATCTGCAAATTTGCTCAAGTTATTAATAATCCCCTCATCCAAATCATTTACATAAATTACAAACAACTGAGGACCCAACACCGATCTCTGCGGCACTCCACTCGTCACATCCTGCCATCCTGAAAAATACCCGCTTACCCCAACCCTTTGTTTCCTATTTCTTAACCAATTTCCTATCCATGTCAGCACCTTATCTCCAATACCATGCTCCCTGATCTTGCCCACTAGTCTCCCGTGCGGTACCTTATCAAAGGCCTTCTGGAAGTCCAAATACACCACATCCACTGGCTCTCCCAAGTCCACCCTCTTTGTCACATCCTTGAAAAATTCCAGAAGGTTAGTCAAGCATGACTTACCCTTAAGGAATCCATGCTGACTAGCCCTTATACTATTATTTCTGCCTAAGTGTTCTGCTATTTCTCCTTTTATGATAGACTCCAATATCTTCCCCACCACCGACGTCAGGCTGACTGGTCTATAATTTCCCGTTTTCTCCTTCCCTCCTTTCTTAAAAAGCGGCACCACATCAGCCACTCTCCAATCCTCAGGGACCTCCCCCGAATCTATGGAACTTTGGAAAATGTCGTCCAGTGCTTCCACAATTTCCATAGCAACTTCTTTAAGCACCCTGGGATGCAGCCCATCAAGCCCTGGGGATTTATCAGCCCTCAGTCCCAACAATTTACTCACAACCTCCTGTTTCTGGATCCGGATATCCATTAGATCCCCTACTTCCCCAGGAAAGTTCCCCAAGTCTCTTGATACCGCATCACCACTACCCCCTAACTGACCATAACCTATATCCTCCTTGGTGAAGACAGTTGCAAAGTATTTGTTAAATTCCTCAGCCATCTCCTTGTTTCTGGTAATAATTTCACCCTTTTCCATTCTTAATGGACCAATTTTAGACCGAACCAATTTCTTCCCCTTCACATATTTAAAAAGGCTTTTGCTATCCTCCATTATATTATTTGCTAATTTCCTCTCGTACTTCATTTTCCCCTCTCTTATGACTTTCTTAGTTACCCTCTGATGCTCTTTGAAGGTTTCCCAATCCTCTAACTTCCCACTCCGCTTCGCTATCCTATACTTACTTCCTTTGGATTTGGTATTACACTTGATTTAATTAGTTAGCCACGGCTGCCATTTGCATCTCCTAGAGCCTTTCCTCCACTTTGGAATAAATTTGTCCTGAAACCTGTGAAAAATGTCCAAAAATACCTGCCATTTTTCCCCAGTTGTCCTCCCAGCTAGTGTATCTTTCCATTTTATTTTGGCTAGCTCCTCCCTCATAGCTGTATAATCCCCTTTATTTAACTGCAGTACAGATACTTCCGACTTCCTTTCTTTTTCCCTTTCTAATTGCAGCTCAAAAGTAACCATACCATGGTCACTATTCCCTAATGGCTCCCCTACATCGAGGTCACTTATTAACTCTGCGTCACTGCACAGCACCAAGTCCAGAATCGACTTCCCCCTGGTAGGTTCCTCCACTAGCTGCTCCAAGAAAGTATCTCGTAGACATTCAATAAACTCAGTCTCTTGTGCTCCTGCCCCCGTCTGATTATCCCAGTCCACCTTCATGTTAAAGTCCCCCATAACTACTGTATTGCTACCACTTTGACATGCCACTCTTAATTCCTGATTTATACTTCTACTGATATCTAAGCTACTTTTCGGAGGCCTGTAAATGTCCCCCATTATGGTCCTCATGCCTTTACAATTTCTTAATTCTATCCAAACAGACTCTACCCCACCTGTTTCAATGTCTTTCCTTTCAAATGCCTGAATTTCATTTCTTACCAACAGAGCTACCCCACCTCCTCTTCCTAACTTTCTGTCTTTTCCATAGGACGTGTACCCAGGAACATTTATTTCCCAATCCTGCCCTTCCCGCAGCCATGTCTCTGTTACTCCGACAATATCATAACCTCCCATTGCCATTTGTGCCTCAAGCTCATCCATTTTATTCATTACACTCTGTGCATTCATACACAATACTTTGATACCATATCTCCTTTCTCCCTCCACCTTTGTTCTCGATGCACTTGCCCCTACTCTCCTATTCTTTTTAGTTCCTTTTTTCCTTATTGTTTCACTGTCTAACGGAACCACCCCTATATTCACTCTCCTATCTGCTTCCCTATCAGTCCTGTTCCCTTCCCCCTGCCAAATTAGTTTAAATCAAATCTGACAGCATTTTTAAACCTAACTGCCAGTATATTGGCCCCCATTGCATTCAGGTGTAAACCATCCCTCCTGTAGAGGTCTTGTCTTCCCCAGAAGAGATCCCAATGGTCAATGAACCTGAATCCCTGCACTCTGCACCATTCCTCCAGCCACACATTTAACCTCCTGATTTTATTATTTTTGCCCCCACCAATGTACAGCACAGGTAGCAGCCCCGAGATTACAATCCTGGAGGTTCTGCTTTTTAACCTCCTTCCGAGCTCATGGTAGTCCCTCTTCAGGTTCTCCTCCTTCATCTTATCCACGTCATTTGTACCCACGTGTATCAGGACTTCTGGCTGTTCACCTTCCCCCCCCCCCAGGATACTCTGAACCCTATCCAAGACGTCTCGCACCCTGGCTCCTGGAAGGCAACACACCATACGGGAACACTTGTCAGGTTCGCAGAATCTTTTGTCTGTTCCCCTGACGATGGAGTCCCCAATGACCACCTTGTTCCCCTTCCTTCCTTTCCGCACCACCGGTTCCCTTGGTGCAACCTCTGGCAGGTTATCTTCCCCAACTACATCCAATACAAAGGGAAGAAATTAAGACATTACTTATGAAATTTAAGGATATATTCCCAGATGTTCCAAGAAGAACTACTGTAGCTTGTCATGATGTGAAGGTCAGTGATGCTAAGCCTATTAAGCAGCATTCTTATCGAGTTAATCAGGAAAAGAGCAGATTGTTGGATCAAGAGATGGATTATATACTCAAAACTGACATCATCCGAAAATCAAGTTCAAATTAGAGTTCACCCTGTGTTCTGGTGCCTAAGTCAGATGGCTCAATTAGGTTTTGTACAGATTATCGAAAGGGAAACATGGTGACAAAGACTGATCTGTCCCCTATTCCCAGAATAGATGATTGCATAGTAATGCATACTTAAAATGCAGTGTTTATTTTATTTTATTTATGTGATACTTCAATTAATTGTTAAAAATTTGTTCTTGTGGACCGATTTTTTTTAGCAGGGGATGTGTTACAGAGTTCTGTGTTGTGCATTGGCCCATGTGTTGTGTGGTTTTATGTTAAAAAGTGACAGTTAGCCTTAGAGAGCCAAGGTGAAGGTAGACTGCTGAGAGAGTGGGAGATGAACTGAGCATGTGCAAAAAATTATCTAAAAATTTCTGGACTTGGATGATAAACCACCACTGGGTGGAGCTGTGGAGTGGAAGAAGGTCCAGAGCATGAGTCATGGTCTGAAGTAGAGTTTAGAATGTTGGGATTTCAAAAAGGATGAACATTCTGAAGGCAGCCAGAAGGATCCGGACCAAGCCAGTTGTTCCTCTCTCTGCAAGCAACACAAGAAGACAACTTCGAATTTTGTGCTCTCTCTCTCTCTCTCTCTCTCTCTCTCTCTCTCTCGAAGATCTTTTGGCTTCAGTTTACCAAACAAACTGAATTTTGTTAACGATCTTTGCTTCGGTTGAGATCAAAGTTTTGTGCGTCTTGTGTGTTTTGTGTCTAAGTTTTTCTGTGGGCTGGTTGGAAATATAACTTAGACTTTAATTACATATGTTATATTTAGGCTGGGGAATTTATTAGTTTTACACTGTTATAGAGATTTACATAGTAACCAGTGGGCATTGTTACAAAAGGGGGGATTTTGAAATAAAGTTTGAAGGTGAAATTTTGTTAATAAAGTAATTGTTCATCTTCACCCCTGTGTGATATGCCTTCTTTGTGGTTGCTGATTTGATCTTGTAACACCAGCCACCCACAGACTATGTGGGTTCCTGACCCGCAAGTCACCAACAGCCCGCCCACCGCCTGTGTGTGTCCTTCAGCAGCAGAGCCCCTCGCTGGTCTGTCGCCATGCTCACCATTATTAGGGACATCTCCCCTACTTCCCCTTCTTAAAAGGAGGTGTTCGGCCCTTTACTGGTGCCCTGCGCCAGTCCGCAGCTCCCTCTGAGTTTTCAACCCCTCAAAGCCACTGCCAAACACAGGTGCCACCATCTTTGACCCAGACCCCGTGGTCACAGGATTTCAAATAAAACACCACTGGCTCCTGTAACAAGTCATTTAAAGCCTGTGCAGAGGCATTGGCAGGAGGACTGGGTGGTAGGACGCTGAAGGGAAGAGCAGTGACTCAGCTTACCACTCTCCCCACATTCACACCAGTGGCAGCACAGCCATTAAAGCAGCCTGGAAGTACCATTATTTCTTTTTAAAGTAACCATTTAAATTCATAATTTCAAGAGTACTTGGTCAAGTATTTAAAAACTGTGCTAGCCAACTTACTAATGTATTCACAGATATCTCCAGCAGGATGTGGTACCAACCTGTTTCTAACAGACGTCAATCATACCAGTGCCCAAGAAGAGTGTAGAAACCTGCTTTTACTTCTATTGACCAGTAGCACTTACATAAACAGTGATGAAGTGTTTGCATTGATGCATATCAGCTCCTTTCTGAGCAGTGACATGGATGGGTTCCAGTAGATCCATCATAGCAACAGGTCTACGTGGATTTCATTTCATTGGCGCTACACAAAGCCCTGGAGCAATGACAACCTTGCACTCAATGTCACCAAAACCAAGGAGCTGATTGTTGACTTCAGGAAAGGAAAGCCCGAGGTATACAATCCAATGATCATTGGGGGATCAGAGGTAGAGAGCATGAGCAAATTTAAATTCTTGGGAGTTTCTATCTCGGAGAATCTTTATTGGACCCAACACACCAATGACATCATGAAGAAAGCATGTCAGCGCCTTTACTTCCTCAGGAATTTGTGGAGGTTTGGTATGACACCAGAAACCCTAGCAAATTTCTACAGTGGTGTGGTAGAAAGTGTGCTGACTGGCTGCATCATGGTCTAGTAAGGGGATACCAATACCCCTGACTGTTAAGTCCTCCAAAGGATAATGAACACAGGCCAGAACATAAAAGGCAAAACCCTCTCCACTATTGAGTACATCTACAGGGAACGCTGGTGTCGGAGAGCAGAAGTAATCATCTAGGATCCAACACCACTCCACGCATGCTCTGTTCTCACTGCTGAAAGAGGAATAGGTGCCACAAAGCTCACACCACCAGGTTCAGGAACAGCTGCTACCCTTCCACTATCAGACAACTCAACAACAAACTCAATCATTTAAGGTCTCTTATTTATTTATGCACTTTATTGATTTTCTTTTGTTTTCTCTGTATTGCACAGTCAGTTTGTTTACATTCATTATCTGTTGACAGTTCTTTACTTGTTTACATGTATATGCTGTGTACAGTTTTATTTTTGCACTACCAAGTAGTGGTAATTCTCCCTCGCCCGCAGGGAAAGAATCTCAGGATTGTAGATGATCTCCTGTATGTACTAAGACAATAAATCTGAAATCTAACACCCATTCTGGTTGCTTTGCACCAAGTGGAGGAAATTAAAATTCCTTCTTTAGCAATTAAAAACAAAAAAAAGTAAGCCATTTGCAAGTCAAGCCTGCTCCACCATTCAAGAAGACCTTGGCTGGTCTGGCCATTGCCTCAGCTCCACCTCCCTGCCTTTTCTCCATTACTCCTTCTTCCTCTACAAAGCAAAAATATAACAGTGTCTTAAATAAATTTAATGAGGCAGTTTCGACTGCTTCCTTGGGCACAGAATTCCACAGGTTCGCAACTCCCCAGCAAAAGCAGTTCCTTCTCACTTGCATCCAAAATGTACCCTCCTGAACCTTGAGGTTATATTTTGAATATATTTTGAAATTGAAACGTGTACAGATATAATCGTGTGCCATTTGATTGAGTATTAATAGCATTTAGAGTATATCTTACAACAACGTGTTATAATATCTGTATTATAACTAGGGAAAGTGTCACTGTCTTACCTTTTAATCATTCCTCTTTGGTTGGAATATCTGCTCACACAATAATAACTTTTCATCTAAGATGATTAATTTATCCTGGAAAAATTAATCTAACTGCTGAAGTAATTATATATAGTTACTGTAAGGGATTGCAAAAGACACTTCTGGGAATATTAGCTTATCATTTTTATAGCAGACATTGTTCAAAATTTAAAAAACAAACAATTTTTTCATGTTGGCTAACTCCTAACACTAAAAATATTGTTTATGATCTGAATGCAGACACTTATATTGGAAAGAAGTTGATTTCATCCATTAGTTAGCTGAACTGCAGCTGGATCTTCTTGTGGAATCACACTGAATTAAGGTTTGTTTCATTGATAAGGCCAAGATCAGTGTGCATAAACAGTCCTCAATTATTGGAAATCTTCCCATGTAAAGGTATCGAAGATTCAATTGTAACATTCAAAAGGGAGTTGGTTTAACATCTGAAAGAATTAGCAGAGGAATGGAGAGGGGTGGGAGAGTGGATAATATGGGCCAAATGCCTTCCTTTCATGTTGTAACTATTCAGAAATCTGGCATACACTTATATTCATTTAAATCCCAAACAAATACAGAAGGGAAAAGGTTGAACTTGCTCTTGCTTTTGTCAAACATCTTGAACATTATGATAGCATAATTTCTTGGGAAAATAACAGCAGAAATTTTGGATGTGCCCTTGAATAGAGCAAATATAAGTTTACTTCCAATATGCTTTGTTCATTTTCCTTCCAAGTCTCTTTTTTGTTGTTGCAATTATTCAGTTCACAAATTCAAGCACAGTATAAAATAATCCACACATCTAAATCCCTTTAGAAAAGTCAGCAGGCCAGTTGGTACAAGTATGGGAGATGGTGTGAGGCAGAGTGATAACTGTGCTAATTCCCACCCTTATTAGAAGTGTGGGGGTGCTTGTCAAAGCTAACTATAGATCACACTATAAAATGAAATTGCAAGGGTAGGAGTTACAAAAATAATCTTGTCTATTTTCAGTAGAATTTTGTGCATTCACAACATTTGACAATGGAATTGCAAGATTTGTTACTTCAATTCATTTGTTTTGATGACTATTTACCATCTTGCTCTACATGTACTTAACATTGACATAGTAAGATGTTGTAGACCATCATTTTATATTTTACCTGGTTTACCATGTTAATTGAAAAATAGCCAGGAATTTTGATCTTGGACTTAAATCCCACAATGGAAACTTCTTGAATTCAAATTTTATTGTCTACGAGCTAAAAGTTGGGGAATGAAAGTTACATTGTCAAGATCCAACTCACTCACGAAAATCCTTCAGGGAAGGAAACCTGCCACCTCTACCAGTATGCCCCACATACGACTTCAGTCTTTTGCAATCCAGTTGATCATCTATTCCTTGATTATTCAGAAATTCCAGTTGTTTGGTATTTGGACTTCCCTGGTGATTGATGTCTCCCATGCTCTCTTTAAACTCACTGGTCCCTGTATCTTGCATTCCCTTTACAGTCATCAGATTCACTGGAAACTTAATTGGACGACTGTGTAACATTTTTTTAGAAAAGAAAATAAATGTTGGTGTATTAATAGGAATAACATTTAACAGTCCGAAAATCTACAACCCAGGCACTCCCAAATCTTGAGTCCACAGAAATTTACTGTATCCCCAAGGAAATTCAGTATGGTCAATAAATATATGGTAATTAGTAGCCAGACCCACATCATTAGAGCAGAAAAAATGACACTATTGTAATAGAGCAGTGTTTTATGTTGATATAATAGACCAGTACTCTAATGGTTCTTAACAATGTTGTTTGCAAAAAATGACGTGATTAAGAATCCCAAAACTACACTCCATGTACATATTAGCCTTAAATGTCTATTAATTAGCAGTTCCTCATGGAACTCCTTACACTTAGTTCCACTAATTGCATGGAAGTACAAGCTCCAATGCTCCATAAAACTTCTAGTCTATATTTTCTGGAGCTCACATTGAGAAATCTACCAGAAAGGTGAAGAATGCCTTTGAGAAAGAAGAGTAGGGATAAGGTGAGTTACAAATATTCTTACTTAATTAAATTATTTCAAATTTTTAGGATTTTGTTTTAAATTAAATGTGCAATCCTCTTTTTTTGTCTGGTTATTTCTAAAGAGGTAATTAGGAGGAAAGACAAGTGCAGGGCAGTAGATGCTGTCCAAACAGACTTTACAAGGCCTCTGACAAGGTCTCACTTGGCACATTGGTCCAGAAGGAAAGAACAAATGGGATCCAGTGTGAACAAATCGTATACAAAATAGCTTGGTGTTCAGACAATACGACTCTGATTATCTGAAATGGTCGGGATCGGGCCTACGTCAGATAAACATTTTTTTTAAAAACAGCCCAGTAGCAACAGAAAATTACTTGTATCAATGTTTAAACAACAACGAATAACAAGCGAAGGTCTTTTAAGCATTAAAGTAATGTTAATTTTCACAAAAAAAATAATGGTCATTGTCAATCTCCGCCATGTTCCCACCACTGCTGCTGATCCCCGGGGAGCTTCCTGGGCCGGTGGAAGACTCACTAGCAAATTAGCAGGCTCCTGTCTCCCTGGAGCTCCTGACACCAACGGCCCAGTCCAGAACACACACACACACACACACACACACACACACACACACACACACACACACACACACACACACACACACACACACACACACACACACACACACACACACACACGTTTGGAGTCAGCATCAGCAGCTCTGGTGTGTCAAGGAGTGAGGAGAGGGGAGAGGAGGGAATGCCTCTAAGCCCAAGGTCCTGCTCCTGCCTGGGAAGCCAAGCTCCTTGATGTGCCAGGATAAGGGATTCTTCTGACCAATTGCGGCTGGGAAACAGGGGACGCAGTTTGATAGGGAGAGCTGGAGATAAAAGTCAATATGGGAAGGTAAAGAAAAAGTGGAAAGAGAGAGGGGAGGAATTTACCTGAAACGAGGGAAATCGTCATTCTAATTTCATGTCCAATGAACTTTTGTTTTCAACCTGTGAGGTCAGTTTGGCTTTGGAAATTTTTGGATAAATGAGGATTTCTGATTTGTTTTGGATATCCACATTTATCCAATTTTTTAAAAAATCTGTAATTCAATTCTAATTTAATTCAGAGATACAGCATAGTGACTGACCTGCTGGCCCATGAGCCCATGCTGCCCTAATACAACCATGTGACCAGTGGGGGTGGGGTCTAGTGGTGAGCAATGGCCACAACCATATTAAGGAGCACAGCACCTCGCTTGGGAGGCAATTCCCACTGATGCCCCCTGTAATGGAGGATTAAAACCATGTACCCAGATGCTTTTTGCTTATGTGGAACTGACGACACTGGGTCCACACGCAGGTCACCTTACTTTCAGAACTAGCAGATGTAATTAAACTCAGCCATGGGGACTTATCTGAAGATACACTTTGAAATGGAATTCCACTGTGAGGCCCAGGGAAAGCAGTGGTCAAATGCAACACTCTGAAATTGACGAATTGGTCACAACCTGTCTTGCTCGAGAAGTTTTAATAAGTCTTTGTATCTACGAGATAAACCAGAAAATTATAACATCCTGGTTCCATAATAATTAATCTTCTAAATTGTAGAATGTAATGTTCAGTTTTGATTTTGACTGACTAATATTAGAAGGAGTAGGCGCATGATTAATTGTTTTTGGGGTATATAAGCCTGTGGTCCTGCTGCTGAAGTTTAGATTCTCCGAGGGGTGGGAACACCCCTTGTCAAGAAGGAAGAACAGCCAGAGTCCGAGCAACGTCCCGGTCGGGGGAGGTGGAGAAGCTGCTACCAGCGCCCTGACAACCTACTACAAGTGTGCAGTCGTTGCCTCACTTCGGCAGTTGGGACCAGTCCAAGCGTTGATAAGTATAGTTGGGAAGGCTTGCATATTGTAGTGTGAAATCAGCTTTTGAATTAGTAATAAACATTTGTATAAACTGAACTGCTCTCGGTGTGTGTGTCTATTTTCTTTCGGTAGCTCAAACACTGTGACCAATCTAAAATGAACAAAATGAGAGGTATAAGTTTACCCAAGACAATTGGCGCTGCGAGCAGGATTGGTCTCAAGATGTTTCGCCAAAAGAAAGAGGTGAGCCCTGAGCAGTTCTTGATTCGTGGATGGACTTCCAAAGACGATGGGTTTGGCATGTTGGCCAATACCCTGTCTTTGCTGGGACCACCCATTAGTTGGGATGAGAAGTTAGACTCATCAAGTGCACCTCTGGGAGAGCGGGTTGCCACTCTCCTTCGAGAAAGTAAATTTCCTGATAAAAAGGGAATGCTGACGAATGGTTTTTGGTTGCTGGCCACAGCATTACGCCACTCCGTTCAGCGTGAAGCAGAATTAATTCAAAGAGAAGTAGAATCTCAGTGCAAAAGAAAGCAATTAGAGGAGGAGCTAGAAGTCCTGCGACAATGCTGTTCCATGATGAGCGAGATTGTTCGCACCAGTCAGGACAGAGCCAAAGAATGGGAAGATAAGCATGTCCAAATGATTTGCCATAATATTAAACTCCGGCAGCAGCTCTGTACAGATAAGGAAAGACATGGAGTAGAACCCGATCCATATCATATTCATGCCATGATAAGGAATGGTGACGATCCTGATGTAATTGAGGATTGGGATGGGAATATCTGGAATGACAATGGTAATAATGCAGATACTCCTCAGCATGTGTCTAACATACTACCCTCTCCATCTGCTGTTCACGCCCGCCCTATAAGGCAGCAGATTTCCCAAACAGACAGAAGGGGGGATGATGTAAGGGTAGAGATGGAAGGGATAGCTACCCCGGTTTCCCATGTGGACCCAGGGGAAAATATCCAAACCCCTGCTTATGCTCTATGGCCTACTCCCTCTGTTGGATGGCCTCCACCTCCTCCCCTAGACTGGGTGGAGGACCCTGTGAGCCAAAGTGGGAACAGGGGTCGGAAGGAGTCAATGATCCGTGATTTCTCTGTAAAAGAGCTGGCTGCCATTGGAGATCGATTTAGGCAAAAAGCAGGGGAACATCATCCCCAGCTGCTGAGTCCTCCTGGCCCAGCTGTGCTTTCTGCTCCCACTGCTGCTTCTATCGAGCTGGCTTCTCCTGCTCCAGTTACTCATGATGAGGTAAAACAATGGGTTAAACAGGCTCTTAAAGATAACAATAGCATGTGGTCCTGGAAGCCCCCGAACCCTTCTGAAGCCTGAACGTGTGGGCAGGATTCCCGTGTCTACTCCATCGAGACACGGCGCACACACGGGGATCCGCGGCCCTACATACCATTAACAATCCACTGGGGTGGGGGTAATGATCGCCAATACTTGGCTTTGGTCGACACCGGTGCAGAGCACTCGGTGATTCCTGGTAATCCAGACCTCTGGACTGGACCGGCCTTTCGAATAGAGGGGTTGGGAGGAGCGGTCACCCTGGCAAAGGAAATAAAAGTCTGTGCCATGGTGGGTGATAGCCCTTCCCCTGTCTGGTTACATGCCCTGGTGGCTGCTACTGACGAGTGTATCCTGGGTATTAATATGTTGGCCGGTATGGCCCTTAATACTAGCCAAGGGGGATTTGAATTTGGAATTCGAACTATTACAAAAAAACTAGTAGTGGGTCAGGTTAAGTGGGATCCTGTGATGGTGCCAGCCCCCATGAAACCAGTGTGCATTCCACAATATCGTCTCCCTGAGGGGGCAGGAAGAGATTACTGCCACCATCGATGCTCTGCAAGAAGAAGGGGTAGTGAGGCCCGCAACGTCGCCCTTTAATAGCCCTGTTTGGCCGGTCCAGAAGCCGGATGGCTCAAGGAGAATTACAGTTGATTATCGTTTTTTGAACAAACATGCCCCACCACTTGCTTCAGCAGTTCCGAACATTGTCACCCTTATTGAAAACATTGCTACTGGGAACTCAGGAACATGGTATGCTGTCATTGATCTTGATAACGCCTTCTTCAGTATTCTTATAGCTGAGGACTCACAGGATCAGTTCGCCTTTACCTGGAAGGGGCACCAGTATACCTTCACCCACCTTCCAGTATCGCCTTCCCTCTCAATTCACCATTATATTGATGATGTGGCCTCCTGGAGCCTCTGGCAGAAACAAGAGGGTCGCCGAGTCCCACTGGGATTCTGGTCACGTACCATGCCTGAGGCTGCCACTCGTTATTCTGTTTTTGAACAACAGTTACTAGCCTGTTACTGGGCCCAGCAGATAGTAGCAGATCAGCTTGCCACTATCAGCTGTGCTGATACCGTCCCCCTGGCTCGATGGGCACATGAACAGAGTGGTCATTTGGGGGAGAAGGGATCAGCTATGTGGTCCCGTACACATGCTTTATCCGTCCATCAGGATGATGTCCGCATGGTCGTACGTACATGCCCAGAATGTCAGCTTGTGAAGTTCCATACCATTCCACCTGGTCCACATGGCCGAATAAAACGGGGTGCTCACTCAGCTGCGGTCTGGCAAATTGATTACATAGGCCCCATGCTAGACTGTATGGGTAAATATTACATCCTAGTAATGGTTGACACCTTTTCGGGCCTGGTTTTTACTTTTCCCACCAAGACGGCTGACCAAGCTAGCACTATCCAAGGACTAAACCATTTGATTTATCGTTATGATGTTCCAGAGGAGATTCACTCTGATAATGGCTCGCACTTCTCTGGGAAAGCAATCTGTGATTGGGCAAATGACAACGGTATTTTATGGGTCCACCATATTCCTTATTACCCGCAGGCTGCCGGGTTAGTTGAACAAATGAACGGCTTACTGAAGGAACAAATTTGTTTGGAAACATCACTGGGGACCCAGAAGGGATGGTGCCATGTGCTGCAGCAGGCAGTCGACAATTTGAATCATCGCCCTTTAAAAGGAGGTACACCTTTCCACCGACTTCTTCATGCTCCTGAATTACAGCCTATTCCAGAGGAATAACAGTCATTGCCCCCCATCCCCGAACTAGAGAATGTTGGACAAAAGGTATGGGTGGCACCACCAGGTAGTGGCTCACCTGTAAAAGGGGAAATAGTGACACCTGCCCAGGGTAACACTCGGTGGGTAGCTATTGAGGGACAGGATGATTTAGTCTGTTTAAACACTGAACGCTTATGGTATCGTGAGTGACATGTGTCAGGCTTCTTTGTTCCAGGTTCTCCATTTTACACTCCTGGTGATCTGGCTTAACAGCTGCTTTGATGCCAGCAATTAGATTTGTAATGTCGAGGATGTTCCAAGGGAGTTCCCCGTGGGAAACACGGTCCGATGCATTACACCAAGGAAGTCCTCGGTCACCAGCCTCAAGTGCAGCTTATATAAATATGTTATTGTTCAGCATGTTTCAAAATCTGTTCGTGAGCTCCAGTACCTGGGTATTGTGGCCAACAAGGATAATTTGAGCCTTGGTTGGAATCCTTTCTCATGGCTAACTGCTACATTTGGGGGAGTGGGCCACACTATCCTCCGTTGGTTGCTCGCGTCATTGCTTATCTTTGTAATTGTTGTTTTGATTTCTCTTTTTTTGCTCCCTCTGTACTCAAATACTGGTTAGGCCTCGCAAATGACAGATTGTGACCAAGGGGTGGAATGTAATGGAGGATTAAAACCATGTACCCAGATGCTTGTTGCTTATGTGGAACTGACGACACTGGGTCCACACGCAGGTCACCTTACTTTCAGAACTAGCAGATGTAATTAAACTCAGCCATGGGGACTTATCTGAAGATACACTTTGAAATGGAATTCCACTGTGAGGCCCAGGGAAAGCAGTGGTCAAATGCAACACTCTGAAATTGACAAATTGGTCACAACCTGTCTTGCTCGAGAAGTTTTAATAAGTCTTTGTATCTACGAGATAAACCAGGAAATTATAACATCCTGGTTCCATAATAATTAATCTTCTAAATTGTAGAATGTAATGTTCAGTTTTGATTTTGACTGACAAATATTAGAAGGAGTAGGCGCATGATTAATTGTTTTTGGGGTATATAAGCCTGTGGTCCTGCTGCTGAAGTTTAGATTCTCCGAGGGGTGGGAACACCCCTTGTCAAGAAGGAAGAACAGCCAGAGTCCGAGCAACGTCCCGGTCGGGGGAGGTGGAGAAGCTGCTACCAGCGCCCTGACAACCTACTACAAGTGTGCAGTCGTTGCCTCACTTCGGCAGTTGGGACCAGTCCAAGCGTTGATAAGTATAGTTGGGAAGGGCTTGCATATTATAGTGTGAAATCAGCTTTTGAATTAGTAATAAACATTTGTATAAACTGAACTGCTCTCGGTGTGTGTGTCTATTTTCTTTCGGTAGCTCAAACACTGTGACCAATCTAAAATGAACAAAATAAGAGGTATAAGTTTACCCAAGACAACCCCCCCCCCCCCCCACCTTGGCGCCAACCCTGTGATAGGGTGGCCATTCCAAAAGAGGACATGGTCTAAGATTACCATATATTACCCTATATATACAGTGAGTTAAAAAACCCAACACCTCAGGCAAACCTGGATATTGGTCAGGATATTCCATCAGGATATTGGTCCCTCTTCAGTTCAGATGCAGCCTGTCCTTTTTGTACCTTCCCCAGGCCATACCTTCCCCAGATAAGATTCCAATGATCCATAAATCTGACCTCCTTCCCCTATACAAACTCTTCAGCCACAAATTCATCAGACACAGTTCCTATTCCTACCCTCACTGGTGTGTGGCACAGGCAGCAATCCTGAGATTACCAGCCTTGAGACCTGCTTTTCAGCTTCCTTCCTAATTCTTTATATTCCCTCTTCAGAGCCTCATCCCTAGTCCTATCCATGCCATTGGTACCAACGAGGACAACATCTGGATGCTCACCCTCCCACTTGAGAATGCTGTAGACTCAATCTGAGACATCTCTGATTCTAGCACCTGGAAGGTAAAGTACCATCCAGGAGTCTTGTTCTAGTTTACAGAACCTCCTATCTATTCACCTAATTATCAAATCCCCAATCACTATGGCTCTCCTCTTCTCCCTCTTCCCTCCTTAGCTGTAGGGTCACACTCTGTGCCAGAGACTTGACCACTATGACTTGTCCCTCGTATCCAAAACAGTATACCTATTGTATAGGGGAATAGTCACAGGGGTGTTCTACACTGACCACCTTATTCTATTCCCTCTCCTCATAGTCACCCAGATTCAGATTTTCAGATTTATTGACAGACTATATATATGACATCACATACAACCTTGACTTTCCTTTTTCCTGTGGAGGCGGCAAGAAGTTTACTGTACACCCAAACCCTAACTGTACACAACGTAAACATATAAACCATTGGTTCTCAACCTTTTTCTTTTCATTCACATACCACTTTAAATATTCCCTATGCCATAAGTGTTCTGTGATTAGTAAGGGATTGCTCAAGGGATTGAATGGGAAGTGAAAGTTAAGAAATCACTGCTCTAGACCCAATTGTTACTGAAATATTATGTTTGAGTAAAATTGTCATTGGCTTATTTCCTTTGGAATTATGAAATCGTGAACATAATGAGTCAATTAGGTACGATTAAAACAGTGGTTTTCAAACTTTTTCTTTCCATCCATATACCACCTTAAGCAATCCCTTCCTAATCACAGAGCACTTAAAGTGATATGTGAGTGGAAACAAAAAGGTTGAGAACCACTGGTATAAACAATCAAAAGAACCGTTGACAGGTAACAAATGTAAACAACTGTCTGTGCAATGCAGAGAGAGCAAAAAAAAAAATCAAAAATGGGTGCAAGTAAGAGTCCTTAAATGAGTCTCTGATTGAGTTTGTTGTTGAGGAGTCTGATAGTAGAGGGGAAGCAACTCTTCATGAACCTGGGGTCCAAGTCTTGGGACACCTGTACCTCTTACCTGATGGCAGCAACGAGAACAGAGGATGTGCTGGGTGGGTGGGTGGATCATTTGATGATTGCTGCTGCCCTCCAATGGCAGGGATCCCTGTAGATGTATTCAGTAGCAGGGAGGGTTTTGCCTGTAATGTTTTGGGCTTTGTCCACTACCATTTGGAGGGCTTTACTGTCTTTTACCTTTTCGGTGTGACTGTCTCCTTATAACTTCTGCCTTTCACACTCTCTGCCTACCAAATCATCAGGAGTTCATGCAGCTTCACTTCATTCATGCGGTCTGTAATGAGTGAGCTGCAGCTGGATGCACCTCTTGGAGGCATAGTCATCAGGGACAATTGTGTCCTCGCAGATCTCCCACATCCTGTAATGGAAGCAGTCCAATGCTCTAGTTGCCTTCCCACACCTACTCATTGTTACTTTGCAAATACCTTACCTTACCTTATTTTACCTTACCTGTTTTACATCTTCAGCCAAAGCCTCTAAATTCCCACTCCTACAACTGGGCTGCTCCACTTGAGCTATCCTTTTTTATTGGCTATAGCTAATTGGCCAATGGAGAGATTTAAATGAGCACCTACCTCTCCTGCTGCTTTTAAAATGCCTCTGAGGTACCCTGTGAGACAGGCTGAGTTCTTCCAGCATTTCTGCATTTTCAATACAGTCAGAGTGTCTGCACACTTTTGTGTTTCACTTCCTCATGATCCTCATGAGTTTGCTTATGAGCCGCTGCTAAAACACATTCAGATGCATTGCCATTCTGTGTGGGTGATCATGTCTCTCCATCTGTCACGATCTCTCACCCTCTGAATTGTAGCTGTTGCCTCCCCTGTTCTCCTTCGGTGAAGGCTCATTCTTTGAGCTGAGACCATAGTTGATGTTGAGTACATGATTATATATGGGAAAAATACTGAAGTGGCAGTGTCCATACTGGACGGTAACCCTGGCCATTGATCCACAGATTCATCTGCCCAGCTTTTTTAGTTTTACATCTATAAATTCCAATTTGTAGAATCTGCTTGTAAAAGCCATCCACCATCTGAAATCCATGGCCTCACATGACCCTGATTGGGAGGCTAAACAGGTACTACACTTTGCCCAAGGGTAACCTGTAGGCTATCGGATGGAAGGAATGTCTTATACCTCCTTTTGCTGAGTAACCGTGAACTGACACCAGCTGCTAAAAGTATAAGACAGTAAAAATGTATTCCCTGCAGTGAAGCGGGTTTCAGTTTTAATTGGTTACTGTTCTCTTCGGGGTTTGCAGAGAATGAAGTTTTCAAGAGCCACATTTGTAAATGTTGCAAAAATATTGTTTAATTGTCACATAACCTTCAAACTCTCAGTCTCTGAATGGCTCTTCAGCAGAGAATGATGGGTACCTGGGAATCACTACAAGAAACAATCAAAGGGTTCACAAGACCAATGAATAATAAAATAAAAGGTCATCATTTACAACTACCACGTTGATAATAAAAATACTTTCAAACATGTAGTAGAATATGCAACATGGAATTATACTATTGGTTGAAAACATAAGGATACAATAAAGTCCAACACATGTGAGGTGTCATTTTTATCATTGGGTAGTCCACAACAAACTAGTTAGTACTATTCAAAATTCAGTTGCATGTTTTATGCAATGCCATGTGAAAAAATGTTCCCCTTACCTAGGAGATTGGCATTGGGAACCACACTGCCAGTCTGGCTAACGACCCCAGGGCCGGTGCTTCTCCAAAAGCATATTAAGATGCACAAGGTGGACCCAGTGGTCAAGGAAGTGAACCTCCTGCATGTAAACCCCTAGTATGCGCTGGTAAAGTACCCAGATGGACAGGATGATACAGTGTCCATCTGGGATTTTGTGGCATTGCATTAGTTGCCGTGCACAATAGGGACCTGATGGCATGGAGTGCCTCAGGAAGGGCCTCTTCCCACTGGGGTACAGGCATCCCTTTCAACTTGAGGGCCAAAAGGACTGGCTTCCAGATCGTACCATTCTCCCTCTCCACCTGCCTGTTACCGCGAGGGTTGTAGCTGGTGGTTCTGCTCATAGCTATGCCCTTGGAAAGGAAGTATTGCCGTAACTTCTCACTCATGAAAGCGGATCCCCTGTCGTTATGAACATAACTGGGGTATCTGAACAGAGTGAATATGTGTGGTGGGCTTTAATGACTGTAGGTGTGGTCATGTCAGGGCAGGGGATGGCGAATGGGAAACATGAGTACTCATCCACTATGCTCAGGAAGTAGGTGTTCTGATTCATGGACGGGAGGGGCCCCTTGAAGTCCATGCTGAGGCGTTCGAAGGGGCGGGTGGCCTTGATGAATTGGGCTCTCACTGGTCTGTAAAATTGCGGCTGAACTGGGCAATTGTGAGTCAGCTCCCTGACTTCCTCACTGAGTAGGAAGGTTACAGGCTCTCACAAAATGGTAGAGCCTTGTGACCCCAGCATAGCAGAGGTTATCGTGGAGGGCTTGGAGGTGATCAATTCACCTTGGTGCAGGTTCCCCTGGAGAGGGCATTGAGTAGATCATTGAGCTTGCCTGGCTGGTACAAGATCTCATAATTGTAGGTGGACAGCTCAATTCTCTACCTCATGATCTTGTCATTTTTTATTTTACCCGCTCTTTATTGTTAAACATAAAAGCGAGGGCTCTCTGGTCCATCAGCAGGTGAATGGTCTGCCAGCCAAATATTGCCTTCAATGGTGCATGGCCTCCTCTATGGCAGCGAGCCTGCATTCGGGACTTGGAAGGTGGAGTAAAAAAATGCCACTGGGCGTGCCTGCTTGGTTCCGTGTCGTGACCAGAGCAAAGTCAGATGCATCACTTTTTACTCGGGACAGGATGGATTCTCAATGGCGTGCATCCCCGCCTTGGCAATTTAGTCCCTGATGGCCTCAAATGCCTTATGGGCATCCACTGACAGGAAAAGGTAGTAGTTTTCACCAGGGATTAGGCCTTGTCTCCATAGTTGAGGATCCATTGGGCATAATATGAGAAGAACCCCAGACACCTTATTAAAGCTTTGGGGTTCAGTGGCAGAGGTAATTCTGGAAGGGGCTGCATGTGCTTGGGGTCACGGATGATGACACCATGCTCCACCACATACCCCAGGATTTCCAGCCGCTTGATGCTAAACATGAACTTTTTCTTATTGCATGTGAGATTGAGGGTCTTTGCAGTGGCCAGGAACTTCTGCAGGTTCTTTTCTTGTTCCATCTGGTCATAGCCACAGATGGTGACGTTGTCCAGATATGGATACATAGCCTTTAATTCACTGTCATTCACCATGCGGTCCATTTCCCTTTGGAACATCCATGAGGCAGAATGGGACCTGCAGGAAATGGTAGAGGTCAGCCGTTGGCATCAAATGCTGTGTACGGCCAGTCTTTTGGGTGATTCAGGATTTATGGTAGAGAAGACCCTATACTTGATGATCTCATTCACCATATCAGCTATGCAGGGCAAAGGGTAGGCGTCCAGTAAGGTGAACTGGTTGATGATCTGATTGTCATCTATCACCATCCGGTACTTCTCCCCACTCTTCACCACCACTATGTGCGCCCTCCAGGGACTGTTACTCGGTTCTATTATGCCCTCTCCCAGCAGCCACTGCACCTCCATCTTAATGAATTCCCTATCCCCAGGGTCGTATTGCTTGCTCTTAGTGGCAACAGGCTTGCAGTTTTGGAACCCACAGGGAGGCCAGGCCACAGGCCTGGTGCCCGACCTGGGTTCAAGCATGTGATTGGACCTATTCGGAAGAATGGACATAGGCTCTTGGAACTGGTTATTATTAATGGGGGTTGGGGTTGGAGTTGGGGGGGTTGGAGGGTAGCCCCATCAAACTGCATCAGCATATCCTTAATCTGGCACTGGAAATCAAGCCCCAATATGATGGGTGCGCAGAAGTGGGGTATCACCAGCAGTTTGATGTTCTTATATTTCATGCCCACCATGATTAAGTTAACGGTGTATCTCCTATGGATTTCCACAGAGAGGGATTTGGAGGCTAGTGCTACCTTGGATTTGGCTGATGACATAGTCAGGGAATAACATTTGGCTGTGCCCGGGTGTATAAAGCTCTTGGTACTTCCCGTGTTGAACAGGCAGCCAGCGGTGTGGCTGTTTACCTCAATGTCCATCACCCAGCTGTTGCGATCCACTTTGGTCCAGCACGATGGAAGCCAAAGTCAGCTCACTGTCCAAGTCGCTGTTGCTGTGTCGTTGGGATGGCTGATGCCCAGATTACCACCCAGGAGATTGTGAAGATGGCCGCCCACATGGATCATATATGGTGGAGTCCGGAAGTAAAGCTGGATGTGATGTCATCTCGTGTCGTCATGCCCCTGGTCCGGAAGTTCGGTTCTCGGCAATTAGAAATTATGGCGGAAGTGGGTTGGGTCAAGATGGTGACATGGGTTGCAGTCCGCACACAGCACTGCTTGAGTGGGGCTTCCAGCGACATACCCTGGCATGGTGTTCTTTCCTCAGGCAGTTCGAGCAGGTCGCGCCACAGTTTGGGCAGAACTTTTGCGGGTGTTTGCTTTGGCCACAGTAGTTGTACCTCAAGTGCTTGGCGGTGGCAGTGGCAGTCAGGCACCCTGACTCCCAAGGTGGCATCGCCCATTCTCCCCACCTGGCCCGCTGAGTAGGCCTCCGCGTTCTTGTGGGCAGTCTCCATCTCTCAGGCCATTTGCACTACTTCCTGTAGGGACCAATTGCCTTTATCCAGAAGTCATTTCCTTATGTGATGGGAGCAGAAGCCAGTGACTAGTCTGTCCTGGTAGGTCGCTGCAGTCATGTCCCACCACATGCAGGCTTGCCCCAGCTCCCGCATGACCCTCACAAAATCGTTGACTGACTCACCTGGGCCCTGGTGTCAGGAGCCCAGCTGGAAGCATGCATACATCACATTCATCGGGGCTCCATTCTGATGTTGGAGTAGGGTTATTACGTCTTCATATCCAGTGGAGTTGCAAATTATTTGCTATGTTGGGTGGCCCACAGCTGCGAAGAGCAGATCATACCGATCACTATTGACTGTGATTTTGTAGCGCCTCAGGTAGGCCTTCAAACAGTATAGCCACATATCAAACTTTACAGAGGCCTCTGGTTCCTTTGGATCGATCTCCAACTTCTCCAGTCACATTGCCTTGTCCATAGCACTTTAAAATTCTGATCATTAAATTGTAGCACGATCAATGACCACTAGCAGACACAAAGGAAGTAGTCAAAGGCTTTAATGAACAGAAGACCCAGGCATGTCTCTACATGCTGCTGGTTCACATCTAAGGCAGGTATGAGGAAGGAGACTAGGGCTCTTGGCCTTTATTAGAGGATTTTATGAGGAGGGGCTACAGGTACAGAAGATGGGCCAGCCTGCCCAGCCCATTGAGGATATGCCCGCAGTACTGTGTTCCACCACATCATCCAAGTCAAAATTCATTAAAACCCCCGGTATCCCTCACCTCTGGGGATTGGTAGATACCAGGTAAGTGAATTTTCTGGTGGCTTGAGATTGCATGTTGTGTGATGTGTGATTGGTGAACTCATGGTGAAGTGCGCCAATTTTAAACTTCCTTTCTTTGGCTTGGCTTCGCGGACGAAGATTTATGGAGGGGGTAAAAAGTCCACGTCAGCTGCAGGCTCGTTTGTGGCTGACAAGTCCGATGCGGGACAGGCAGACACGATTGCAGCGGTTGCAAGGGAAAATTGGTTGGTTGGGGTTGGGTGTTGGGTTTTTCCTCCTTTGCCTTTTGTCAGTGAGGTGGGCTCTGCGGTCTTCTTCAAAGGAGGTTGCTGCCCGCCAAACTGTGAGGCGCCAAGATGCACGGTTTGAGGCGTTATCAGCCCACTGGCGGTGGTCAATGTGGCAGGCACCAAGAGATTTCTTTAGGCAGTCCTTGTACCTTTTCTTTGGTGCACCTCTGTCACGGTGGCCAGTGGAGAGCTCACCATATAACACGATCTTGGGAAGGCGATGGTCCTCCATTCTGGAGACGTGACCCATCCAGCGCAGCTGGATCTTCAGCAGCGTGGACTCGATGCTGTCGACCTCTGCCATCTCGAGTACTTCCACATTTTTTATATATAACCATATAATAATTACAGTATGGAATCAGGCCATATTGGCCCTTCTAGTCCGTGCCCATTACCCTCCAATTCCCTCACACCCATGTACTCATCCAACCTCCTCTTAAATGACAAAATTGACAAGTTAACTATTAAAACATTAAAAAAATTAAACCAGCGATTGAACTCATGGGCGAACTCTCTGGCATATAAATCGTCATTACCCAACACGAGCTATTCTGCCCTCCTTAATGATTGCTTTCCATTTTTATTGTTTTATTCTATCAAACTTTGCAGGAGGAATACCACTGGTAGCTGGTAACCTCTCCCCTCAGAGAATTTCCTCCTTCACTTTGTCAAGGGAAGGACAACTGACAAAACCTCCAGTTCCATCATGCTTGAGTTGATGACTGGGAGGTACGATGCCTCCCGGGTTTCTTGATAAAAACCATAGAATATCCCTATCAAAGCTACACCAATGTTATAAGATGATGCAATACATGGCAGCACAAAAACATTGACCGACCACAGTAAACAAGAATCTGTGAATTCACAGTACTGTACCTTCTTTTGTTCTTTAACCATATAACCATTTACAGAGCAGAAACAGGCCATGACGGCCTTTCGAGTCCACACCGGTTCACTAGAATAACTCCACTAGCTCAAACCTCCCACTCTCCGCCAAATTTTGTCACACTGGCATAACTTTTTAATTTCCCTTTCTCTTATGAGAGATATCATGCCAATTTTGAATTTGCTCTGGAGCCATGTGGTATTCTTATTAAATTAGATTTATTTCACATTCACACATTACTTCTATATTGACTAAATTTTAAACATCGCAATGCTGCAGAATATGAGAATATAATTATAAACTATACTTTGATATTAATAAACTTCATTGATTCAACCTTGTACTCCTTGCAACAATTTGGAACACAATTTGTTTCCTCATCCACTTTGTCTTGTAACTCACATTTCAAGTTTAAAAGATGGAAGGAATAGTTTGCAATGATTGAAGAATGCTAAGGAGGCCTTTAACTCTGTCGTGTAGGTTTGGACTAGACGCATCCAACACTGCACAAACCTTCTCTTCAACCAGGCAGAGTCCATTAATATTCATCTAAATACACTCTGCTGGAGGAGCTCAGTGGGTCGAGCAGCATCAGTGGGAATAAAAGCATGGTTGACATCTCAGCTCGATACACTTCATCTAGTCTTGCTAGCTCACCAAGCAATTTCACTCCAACATTATTTTTTCCAGCAGCCTTTTCCCTGAATGTTCTAATCAATTATCCTAAGATTCAACCACTCACCTCTATATGATGGATGTTTAACCCTACTGACTAGATGGGTCAAAGGGCTTGTTTCTGTGCTGCGGCGCTCTATAATTTTATGCTATGCGATGACTTCCTTTATCCTTGTTTGAAGCAGCCTTTGTACTGCTTGGTGACATCTTCCTTCAAGGCAGTTCTTCACAATTCCAGAAGATTTCAAAGAGATAGGCCCCAGCTTTTTGAGATTCCGACACTTGATGCTATAAATCCTGTGTCTGCTTCACTGGCTGTCTCCATTGACTGAGCAATACCGAATATCTGTTTGAAAATCAATTTCTTTTTGATTGACCTTTTTTTTTAATGTACATGGCAGGGATTCTACAAACTGTGCAATGTCACAACATTTCTTCCTCGCTCATCCCACCTTCACCATGCTCAGCAATCCATCCTAGATCTGTGATAAAACCTGCAACAATTTCATCCTGACATCAATTTCTAGTGTTCGAATGGTATAATTGAACCATAGGACTGTGATGGAACAATCTAGTACTTTAACCATTACTTAAAATATCAGTTTTTAGCTTTAACCAGGGCAATGGTATTTTCGTCCATGGCACTGTGTCCTATTTCTAGTTCGCCTATCGTAGGAGGAATTTGGGGACTTTGGAAAAGGTACCAAAAAAAGTACCGTGATTAGAGGGAATGATCTATTGGGAGAGATTGTTTTCTCTCTGGCGTGCGAGGCTGGGAGAGACCTAATAGAAACTTATCGAATTCTGAGAGGCATAGATTGGGTAAGCAGTCACATTCTCTTCTCCAATATCAAAATATCAATTACTAGAGGACATGAATTTTTGTAAGAGGAAGTGGGGCATTTTTTTAAACACACAGAGTGGTAAATGGAATGGTCTACTGGTGGAAACAGACATGTTTAAGAGGCTCCTGGACAGATATGTGTGTATGCAAGGAATAGAGGGATATGTATCATGTGCTGGTGGAAGAGGTTTAATTTACATTGGACATGCAGCATGGTAAGAGGTCTTCCCAGCTCACAGTGAAACACGAAAGTCGGCAGGTGCTGTGATTGTAGTAAAAACACAGATATGCTGGAGGATCTCAGCCGGTCTCGCAGTATCCATAGGAGGTAATGATAACCAACACTTTGGGCCTGAGCTCTTCTTCAAGTAATGAGTAAAAAGCAGACAGGCACCCAAATTTAAAAAAACAACTGGTCTTAGTCTGGCAGGCATTCCTCCAATATGCAGGACCTCGGCTCTGTTAACCACAATAGTGCAGATCTCCCATTGGCCACACAGTTAAATTCCCCACCCCATTTATCTTGCTGGCATCTTTATCCATGGTGTCAAGCACTGCCAGACTTAGACGACCTGTCAACAGGAGGTACAACTCCTCATATTCCGTCTGGGCACTCTTTAACTGGATGGCATTACCATCGACTTTTCCAGTTGCCATTAAACCCCTCCCCTAAGTCCCATAGTTCTGCAATCTGTCACCATTAAAAAAAACTGTCACATTTCACATTTACCCACATGATCTCACATTTGTTTGATCTTTTCCCACTGATTTAATCCATCAATACCCTTCTGCAGGCTCCTTGTCCTCTTCACAACTAACTTTCCTACCCATCTTTTGTTGATCAGCTAATTTAGGAGCTGAGTCTTTAGTCTCTTCATCCAAGTCACTTATATAAATTTTAATATAGGTCACACGACCAATCCTTGTGGTGCTTGTAACATATTGCTAATCAGAAAAAAAAAGCCCACATATGCCGTTCATTTCTTGTTAGTCAATCTTCCAGCTACACAAATATGCAACCTCGAACATTATGTTTCTATTGCCCTCAATATCCATTGATGCAACACCTTATCCAAGGCCTTCTGAAAATCTCAACATAGTTAATTTCCCTTTTTCCAAACTGCACATTACTTCTGCAGAGCTCCAAAATATGGGTCAAATACAAGTTCCCTTTCATAAATTCACAGACTTTTAAGTACCTTTCTGTAATATCTTTAAATTTTTTTTCTAATGACAGACCTGCAATTTCCTGCTTACTGTCTTTTTGAGAGAAAGAGCTAACTTTTCTGTGCTGTATGACTGTACATTTAAAAGATGCTTATGTCCTGGTAAATACCTTCTTTTAAAAGGTGGGGAGAAGCATTGGATGCTATATGATGACATTTAACAGTATCATTTCCAAGCAGTTTAATTGTGTGTACCTCTTTATATAACAAACTCGTTGTTATAAAAAAAATTATGGAGTCTTGTTCACTGGAACAGAGAAGTAAAGAATAGCATGCTGCGAAATTTCAAAATTTTAAAAGATTTTGAAAGTTTGTTGGTTGATAATCTTTCCTAATGGTCAGGGAATTGGTATCATGGGGAAACATCGCTGACAATATCACTTGGAAACCTATTCCAAAATAACAGAAGAGACCTGTATACATAGGGAATCACAGGAACCTAGGATGCTGGACCATAATCAGCTATGAGCTCTGATTTTGCTATCAAAATCATGGGGAGGCTAAAGTAACCATTTCATGATTTCACGTGAGTAAATGAAACCATAGTAAAAAGCTTCCAGAAAGTAACATGAAATAGAAGTGGTCGTCTGTGAATTGTTTTCAAATGTTATCTCCTCTGTTTCTCCTTCTCAAATGGGTGCCCGGCACCAGTCCTCTGCTTCCACGGAATCTGCAGCACATTGTAGCTGCTGCCGATCTTGAGCATTGCCATCTTGGGCCAAGACGCTGCAGATGCAGAATTTTTAAATAAAACCACTGAATATATGTTCCAGAATTCCCTGTTCCTCTTCTTTGTATAAAACATCACAACTTTACAGAATTTTTAAAAATCCATTCTCTCTGGATATCCCTTGAATTTCAAGATGTTCTTTTTAAGATATCTCAGAATAGATCCCAAAAACTAGGCACAATCATTTATATCCATCTTCCAAAGTATGTTTACAAATTTACCAGCAAATCATATCCTTCATCTCATTTCAAAGCTCATTCTTTGTAGCTGAGGCAACACAGGACATCAGCTCAGTTTGTTAAGTCAGAAGTATTTATCTTTGGCACTTTTTATTGTGATTGATTCCTTTTCATTGCCAATACTGAGGAGGGAACCATGTCTGGCACCACTTTTCACTTTTCAAAATCACCACCCTTGTTAATGTTCTTCTTGGCATATTTTTTCAGAATCGAAGTATAGATGCAGAATTACACGTTTACTTTTCTTCTGGATATATATTGGAATCCAGGTTTTGTTTTATTGATTTCATTGAGACAACCATTCTCATTCTCCCCTCTCCCTCTCTCCCCTTTCCTCCCTCCCTTTCTCCCTCTCACCCTCTCTCCCTCTCTGCTCGCTCTCTCTCCCTCCCTCCCTCTCTCTCTCTCCCCCTCTCCCCCTCTTTCACCCCTCTCCATCTCCCTCCTCTCTCTCTCTCCCGCTCATGATTCACTCACCTTGATGATGCTAGAGGACACTTCAATAATTCCCTGCAACTACCTCCAAGATCCTTCCATCTTTCTGCCTTTGTAACTTAATACCCAACCCTTCAATAACACTTTAGGTCATTTCCCATAAACCCTCTATGAAGGCTTGCTTTCCATTTTCCATCACATCTGAGGAATGCTTTGGATGGTTTCAATATTCACGACATAATGAGAGTAATTTTTCACATTTACAATCTCAGCTGAAATATTTACTGAAAAGGCAACATTATAACATTAACCCTTATATAAATGCAAATTCTTATCAAACCCATGCAAGTATAGTCAATTTCAGTGTTTTTGTTTACACCATCCTGAGTGCATGATTTTCAAAGCAATGTCTCAATTTAACAGTCGATTCTAACTTCTCAAATTGTAATGTATACTCTTGATGTGGATGAGGAACACGCGCAAGAACCCACTGTGGATCATTGGAACACTTGGAGCAATTTTTCCACTGCGGCAGCTTGGTATTCTTTTCAATCTCCTTTTCACTTAGTTTTTTCAATTACAGGTCTGTCCATGCTGTTACTGTAAATACCAAATACTTACACGTTAAATCAAAACAGAAAATGCTGGAAATGTCATTTTCCACAGACATATGCCAGGAATTGTTAGACCACTACATTCTGATGATGATGCTAAGACATCCATTCCCATCTCAACCTTTTCCATTATCATATTCTACTGCCTTACATGATTTTTCCTTTTGCTTTTTAATATGTTCTGCATTCAGTTTTATTATCGTCCTTCCACTCTGTTTTCTCCTTCCCTCCCCACCTCTGCACTTTGGAGCTTGTAATCCCCAATACATCCAGTGGATAAGTATTGGTCATAGCTCACGGTTCCCCCTCTGTGCTCCCTGACCCACTGGATACTTGCACCTTTTGTTTCTTGATTGTTTTTGTTTCAAGCAACTGTGGTACGGTGAATTTACATGAACCTGGAAAGCTGATGGTCAACTTTTTCATCCCCTGTGCCAGTTTGCCAAGTGTTTTCATTTCAAAACCAGACATCCTTTCTGGCTTTCCCCAGAAGATTTGGAGGCGGTCAATCAGTCCGGTGAGAAGGAGCAAATGATGATTGGTTGGACCGATCTGATATCTGAAAGGCACTGACAGCACTCTCCTCCTACAAGTAAGGCATAATTTTGATGTGGGAAAGTTTTTATTTAAGTGACAGCTCCTGTGACCTGGATTTTAACCATTCCCCTACAACAACTTAGAAGTTCAAATCAGTGAGGACAAATGTTAAAATATATAAATTCCCACCATCTTTCAGCTGTCTCCAACCTTCTTTTGCCATGATATGGTCAGCGATGCTAGCTTTCAAAGTAATTCCATTCTTCCAATTACTTCCCTCTACCCTGTTCATTCTCATGTCATGCCCCGATTCTCCTGACACCCACCTACATTAGGGGAAATTTACCATGTCCAATTAACCTTCTAGCCAGGGACATGGCCACCTGCAGGAGATGTCCAAATTCCACACTGTCTGCAACAGAGGTCAAGACCAATCCCATGTTTTGGGAACTATGATGAGGCAGCATATCCTTCTAGCCTTCAGCCAATCTGTGCTGATAGAAAACCTTAATACTGTTGCTAATATCTCAAGGTCAGAGTTAGTTAAGAACAATTAAATATTTTAAAAGATTAATAAAAATAATTTAAAGTTGTAGTGAGTGTACAAAACATTTTTAAAATATTTTATTTAATAAAACATTGATGTTAATTACAATTAAGCTTTAAATGAACCTTTTGAGCAAAGGACAGCAATTCTATTCAAGTGAAGGTGGTTATGTTAGATGTGGTAATTATGGTTGACAAGAAACTGAGGGCCCAGGTGTGAAGTGTATCTAGCACTGAAGCAGGAGATCTGTTAGAGTACCTGCCCTTAATCTGTCCATGCTTCCTTCCTCTACTGTGCAGTCAACGAAGTCCAGACTGCAGCCAGCCTGCAATTCCCTATAGAACCATAATTAACTAGTCTGATGGATCTGGTTGGGTTTAGGAAGATGTAAGATGATGGGACTCAAAAATCCATGGAATCTACTTTGGGACTATCAATTAACATAATGTCCTCATTAAAATTGGGCAACCTGTTTATGATACATCTGTGCCCAAGGAAGTTGCATATGAAAAATATTGCACCAAAATATGACATATGATTTTCACCGAACAACTCTCTGGGTTAGATAATATGAAAGTTGATTTTCTTAACAATTAATTACAAGTGCATAATATTTCCTTTCATGATTAAATGTGCCATGTTTGGCTGAACATTATTAGCATTTAATGGAATTGGAATTTGGATTTAAACTGCAAATTTTAAATAGCAATGACCTTAGCTTGTTTGTTAAAATGACTGCTTCTCCCCTAATTCTTGGAGTGATTTGGTATGTTTGGGTAAGAGTCACAGTGTTCAAACATGTTTTATGACTTTGTACATATGTGATTGAGTCCCTTTGTGCCGACAAAGTGACAGGTGAGCAGAGCTCCACTATCAGTCAACTCACAAGGGGAATTAGAGGAGTGACATTAATAATCAATAAGAGCCTAACAGATTGCAAACCTTGGCTGGAGGCAATCTGTCAGCTACACCTGAGAACACTACGATCTTCTCTCTGTATCCTTCTTGAAAACCATGATCTGCAGGAAACTTTTTTTTTAATGACTGCAGAATGTGCTGACTTTTATATCCAGCAGAAAAATGGGTAATTTTGACAAGTTGGAAGAAAAATTTAAATAAACCAAAAATAACTGCTGGAAATCACAACAAAAGAAACAAAAACATTCCTAAACAACAATCTCTTCTCAGTATTTTAAGTCAAAGGTTCTTAATCCCTTTATATCAATTTTCAGCAATGTTTATTTATAAATTCAAATACCGCTATTCTTCAAAGTGAACGACAATCATTCTAAGCTCTGAAATGGGAAAAGAAGTTTAAATATGAAAAATCAAAAATTTCTCAGAGATACTATACCATCACATCTCCTTAGAAAATAAACCTCATAAATTCAAGTGCCTTTCTGTATCAAAGTGATAACACTTTGTGTTGATCTTCATATTAAATTGTATTTTTTTTCATTGTTTTTATCTTCCAATGCTATCGCACATCTTCATGTATTCTAAGATCTGCACTCCCTGTTCTTTCTTGAGTTGGGCTTGGTCAGCTTTGAAATCCTGTCTGCCAGCTTTTGCTAAGTTATCATTTCCATTTTAAGTTAGTCTTCTGGAATTCTCATTGGGCCTTTTTATAGTGTAAGAAAAAGCAAATGTCAAAGTGGATATTCTCCACTTCTCTTACCTTGTTGAAAGCTCCGAGGGCGGAATCAGGAGGCAAACTCTGATCCACCTGGGGGGTAGACTCAGAGGTGGAACAACTCTCTCCACCTCCTCCATGAAGGCAATGCCACTAAAAATGGCTGTGAAGGGGCGGGCTCATGATATCGTCAGCCCACGACCCAGGAGCACAAATTTTAAAGCGCTCAGTGTGGGCAGATGCTTAATTTAATGCATTTTATTGTAGATTTCTTTTTACAAAGTATCTGACTGCAGTAAGTAAGAATTTTGTTCTTTTGGCTGGGATGGAATGTCTATATTAATTTTTCACTTGCTGGCCCATATGGATGATGACATAGTGACAGACGGTGCTATTGCACCACTCACCCCTCCTCCCTCAACTCTGGAAGATGGCTCCAGGTGCTGCTAATTAGAAAGCAACAATGGGTCAGCATTATAGGCCTTCTCCATAAAAAGGTAAATTCAACTTTTTTTTCATTGAACCACCTTCATGGTGGCGTTGCACCATTAAAAGACCATGAAACTTTTCTTCTACCCTTAATCCATGCTTTAACTAAGGAAAATTAATGTCAATTTACCATTCACATGTGCCGAAAGCAGAAATTTCAGGAGTTTGAGCAGAAGCCAGTACAGTAAAATGCCTGGTATCCAGCACCTACAGGGATCACAGAGCCCGATATGCCAATTTTCTGGTTGACTGAGATACACTCTTACATTGCCTAACCAATACACTTGCATTAAGAATAAACAGTTCAAAAGACAAAAGAAAGTGCTAAGTGTAATGTGAAAAAAAAATTAGTATTGTAGTTCTTAATTATGTAAAGTTCACTTTAATCAGGAATTCCCATAGCAAACAAAATTTAAATTCAAACCCCTGTGCTGGCGCTGTAACAGCATTGCACTAATCACTGTGTTAAGCATCCCATCATAATTAACCCCCAAGTTTACCAATAAACCCTCACTAATATACTTAATACTAATAAAGGCTCTTAGTAGGCAAGAAGACACTTTGGGAGGATTGCCCAACGTGAGTAACGTTGGCCGGCTCTTCATCCTGGGTGGTGCCATTTTATTCAAACATAACTTTATTAAAACTTTATTCAAATAGCATGACTAGGCACTTCACTGGCTGAATGTTTGCTCCCAATGTGTTGCTTTGGAGAACATTTACTTTTACAATTTTAAACTTTTATTTAATTTTTTTTTGTCATTTGCTTGGGTGCCGGTTGCTTGAATTCTGGATACCGTGGATTTAACTGTACTTACTTTCTGTTAGTAAGTAAGTTTTGGTGTCATGTTGGATTTAAAATTTCAGAGAAAGCCACATGATGAAAAGAAATTAACAAGAATTAATTATGACAATGGTCACATTGTGTTTCTAGCACTTTAAAATAACTGATAGATCTGATTCCTTCTGCCATTAAATTAGCAGCAGGTGGATGGGAATCCTGAACAAACAGTTGTTCCGTGTCATCAGACATAATCCCAGTAAGAGTGGCCTCTGTGGCCACAGTAAATGTGCTAGCTCGGGAACCCACTTGAGTAGTTATCAGCGCTCTCTCATCAAACTGGCCTCTGTGACAATATGAGCTCCTTAATGTGGTTTTAACAAGAGGGTATTGAGCTGCCTTCTTCAACCTCTGCCATCCTCCAGGTGAGGGCATAGTACATAACAGCATGGTGTCCAATTCCAAATCATAAAGAATATTAATCTTGTGCGCAATATTTATTTATTATAAAACCACACAGAGGAAAAGGTTAGAGCAGTAATGAGTTCTTAGAAGTTCACATTCATACATCTGTATTAGCACTGCCACACACTGCTAGGAGATATTGCTCTTTGGGAAATAAAGCTGAAAGTTTAACTGGCTTTGGAATCACACACGGCTTGTACTTTTGATTATTTATATTTGAGGAGACAAAGACAGCAATATGGCACATCACCTTGAAATGTAAAAATAATAAATGTTTGGATTTCACAACCTGGGCATTTTAGGATGAAGTCTGAACATTGGAGAATTACCACTGTTTTTAACATGAGAAAATGTGGATACCAAAGGCCATTTGGTATATCTACTTTAGTTCAGTATTTCAGATAACTAACTCAATTCCTTTACTGTGCTATCTATGTTTTTGAAACAACTGTCAGTCACTTGTAGTTCTCATGACAAAATCTGTCTCTACACACCAAGACATGGGCTCAGCCTAATTTCTCATATAAACTGGCTCCTATGTTGAGCTTTGTGTCTCATCAATTGTCTATCAGAACTGGAAGGGAAGGAAGGGTTAAGAGCTAAGGCAATGTTACAGCATCTGGTTTCAACAAGTTACTGTTTTTCCATTTTTTCTTTATGGAAGTCAAGGAGATGGAGGAGCAATGTTTCAATTGGATACCATTGGATGGTGTAAAACTCCAACAGGTATATCTGAACCTTCTAAGTTTTGGGTGTAATACATATTTGTTGATATTGTACATTGCACAAAAATTGTAATGAGAATATATTTTTGTTGATGTTTGGAAAAAGTTCTCTGTTACATAATGTGGCAATCCTTACTGATATATATGAATAAATAAACTACTGTTAGTTTTTCCCCCACTTAAACAATGTAATTTCTATAACCTTTTCTATATTTTGAGGATAAATGTTAAATAATTGAATTCATGCCAAAATACAGAATAGGTTGTAGTCCCTCAAAAAACTAATGGAGAATAATTATTGATTTTAATATGACAGTGAATCATAGGGAGCATAAAACCAACATTGATACTAAACCTTGTAATTACAATCCATTGTAATTTCTTTGACAAGAAATGAAATGTCATGGATCAATAGGCTCAAAACATTACAGACAAAGATGGATGAAACTGAAGAAGAGTAAATTTTAGTGACCAAACATGTGATGAAGTTGACTGAAACTTTCAGGTATTGAAAGTGACAGAAATTGCAGAAATTGATGTTTCCATATAATTCAATTACATTATATAAATGTGGCAAAATTTGGAGCAAATATATGTGAATAACTACATTATACCAGTGATGAGAGAGAGGGAAAGAGGAAAAGCAGAGGAGGCTTGCTGGTTCAGCAGTGTGGTGGATGGTTGGTGCTTCAGCCGCTGCAGTGAGGGGTTCTGAGATTTGGAAGAAATTGAACATGATGGTGCCAGCTATATCAAAGGTTGTGTCTGAGTGGAATGCATCTTCATTTAATGTAATGTTTGCTCATAGTTAATGTTTTCTTCTTTTGGTGAGGTTTTTATAATTATTTTTCAAGATACATTGTTTACATTTTTGTGTATTTTAATTACCGCTCTCCTGCATTTATAAATCAGCTTTCTCAGATACATTTGGGGTTTAAACTTTTCTTATTAAAGAATCGATGTCCTGGGGGATTGCTTCCTTGTGGTCTTGGGGAAGATTTCAACTAATATGGTAGGGGATGAGAATCCACACAGAACGACAGAGGGATGCAATGCAGAGACCAAAGTAAAAGTTAGAAAAAAGTGGAAGCGGAGCACAGAAAAGTTAAATGCAAAAGAAAGAAGGAATCCTAGATTCTGAAAGGACAATGAGTGCAAGGGCATTTTATCTGAATGCCTTTTGTTTTTGAAACGAGGTCAATGAACTTGTGGCACCAATGAGTGCAAAGGGATATGATTACAGAAATGTGGTTGCAGGGAGGAGTTGATTGGGAACAAAATATCCAAATGTATCAGGTAATAGCATGAAGGCAATGGATCTGGGGTAGTGAGGGTGAGATCAGGGTGATAGATAAGATATAAAATCTAAAGAGCAAAATGTTGAATTCATCTGGGGAGAAATTAGGAATGATAAAGGGGGGGGGGGGAAATCATTGGTGAAGTTGTCTGAAGGCCCCCAAATAATAACATTGGCACAACCAATAAAACAAGAAATATCTGATGCATGTAAGAATGGATTGGCAGTTTTGATGTGGGACTTTAATTTGCACATAGATCAGATGAATCAGGTTGATCAAGGCAGTCTTGAGGAGGACTTTGCAGAATATATCCATGATAGCTTTCTTGAGCAGCATGCTAGTGAACCGCCAAGAAAACATGATAGTCTCGATCTGGTCCTGTGCAATGAGACAGTTAACATTAATATTCTTGTCGCTAGGGATCTTCTCAGGATGATCAGAGTGTGATTGAATTTCTCATACAAATGGAGGTAGTTTGATCTAAAACCAATGTATTATACCTAAGTAAGAGAGATTACAATGGGATGAGTGAAGAGTTGGCTACTGTCGACTGGGAACACTGTTTAGATGGTGGGACAGTTGAGGAACAATGAAAGACTTCCAAAAAGCTCGACAAGCCAGATGGCCTACTCCTGCTCATCTTTCTTATATTCTAAAGAACATTTATAAATTACATCATGTCATCTTTCTGACAAGCTTGATTATAAGAATGTTCTCTGACTTTTTAATGGTTTATTATACAATTGCTAAGTGCTAAGTGAGATGCTGCCACATAACATTCATCATGTAACACTATATTTATGTTGTCATTTCAGATACAGTGGTTCTGAAGTCACTGCACTGTTAAAATATAAGTGAAATAGATTTGAAGTATGTCATTATTATTAAAACTCTGTTATTAAAACACCCATGATTGAGTAGCCAAGTTCGAATCCAATTTGTTACAAGTCCAGAGAACCCCAAAACCCAGCAGGAATAGAAATTCACCGACAAATGATTACTGAAACAGAAGTTGCTTTTAATTTTCTTTAAGCATAAAAACGGGATCAAACTTTAACTTATTACTATTAACTTAATTAACCCCCTTCTAATTCAAAGTGCATGTGTATGTAATATGTATATGTTCTGGAAAGTTCTTTGATTCACAGTCCAATTTCATTTCTCACTCCTCCAAGTTCACTGGTATCAGGCAATTCTTATCCTGTGCACAGAATTTAACATTTATGAAGTTTCAGCCCACTTTGTGCTTAAAAGTAAATGGTTACAGCTCAGGAGGTTTCTAGTTGGTTTCAGGGAGAGATATGTTGCGTGTTGGACACACACAAAACGATTTCCCATGATCAGTCTTGCCAAAGAAACTTGCCCCATCATGAGCTTTCCAAATAATAGCCTCTTCTTCCAGGTCACCACAAAGTTTCTCTTGTTTCCCTTATTTCAGGAAAAAACACTCTAGCCAGCCATTTCCTCTTAGGACCACAAGTGTTTTCAACAGGCTGAACTCAGAACTCACAGCCCATCTTCAAAATGGGGTTTTCAACAAGCTGCCAGCTTGTCAAGTTGCCATCTCCCAAAAGACACTACAGAACAGTTCACTCTCTCTCTCTCTCTCTCTCTCTCTCTCTCTCTCTCTCTCTCTGTTTGCAAAACAATAAGACCCCTCCTACAATACCAACAAAATCAATATACAAATTCGGTGATGACAACATTGTAGTTGGCCAAATTACTGCAAATTATGCATCCGATAATAGAATGGAGATCAAGAATCTGGTTGGGTGGTGCAACAACTGCAACCCTGCTCTCAACGTCACCAAGACTTAGGACCTATTCGTTGATTTTAGGAAGGAGAGGCAGAGGAATCACATGTCTGTCTGCAGTGATGGGACAGAGGTGGAGAGGGTTAGAACCTTCAAGTTCACGGGAGTGACCTTTCCCAGAATCAGCAAGAAAGCAAGAAGGCACACCAATGCCTCAATGTTCAAAGGAGGCTCCGAAGGCCACAGAAGGTAACAACTGTAGTCCGGTCCATTGAAGACATCTATATGAGGCGTTGCCTCAAGAAGGCAGTCAAATTCTTAAAAGATCCCTACCACACTGGTCACAACTTCTTCTCGCCGCTACCTGTGGGCAGAAGGACAAAAACCTGAGGACAGCACATTCACTTTCAAGAACAGTTTCTTTCCAAAAGCTGTCATGCCCTTGAACCTCCCCTTATTACAGTAATCAAGGACAGCTCCAACACCACAAAGGGATTATCCACACTATCATAATGCTACTCGTTTTTTCCACAAGGATAACGTGAATATTTACTATCTACTTTTTGTTCTTACTCTCATTTTAATTCAATTAAGTAGTACTACTGTATTTGTTTCTTTTCATTTGTACTTTATTTAACAAAGTACGTGTTCAGCTGCAGCAGGTAAGAGTTTCAGAGCAATGGAAAGTCTGAACTGAGATTTTGTGGAAATAAATCTAAAGCATATTAGAAAGAAACCAGCAAAATGTTAAAATAATCAGGGTTTAAATTTGTACCGTTTTGTATGATTTGGAGCGATAATTTATCTCATCTTATCGAGGCGAGATGATCCCCTGAACTTGCTCCATGTTGATCATGATTTTGACTTAAATTCCATTTTTGTGCCTTTTCATAGAACACTACAGCCCACCTCACTGACAAAAGACAAAGGAGGAAAAACCCAACACCCAACCCCAACCAACCAATTGTCCCTTGCAACCGCTGCAACCATGCCTGCCTGTCCCGCATCGGACTTGTCAGTCACCAACGAGCCTGCAGCAGACGTGGACATACCCCTCCATAAATCCTCATCCGCGAAGCCAAGTCAAAGAAGAAGAAAAGAAAGAACAGCACAGTACAGTACAGGCCCTTCATCCCTCAGTCGTGCTGATCTATATATTCCGACCAAAAAATATCTAAACCCTTACTTCCTCTTAAATGTCCTCAATGTTTCAACTTCGACCCACAGTCCAGGCAGTCCAGCCACCCACAACTGTCTCTGTAAAAACCTACCCATGATGTCTCCCCTAAACTTTCCTCCCTTCAATTTCTACAAATACCCTCAGGTGTTTGCTACTCCTGCCCTGGGGAAATAGCACTGGCTCTCTATCTTATCTCTGTCTCTCATAATCTTGAAGACCTCATTAAGTCACCTCTCATCCTTCTTCTCTCCAATCTGAAAAGTCCCAGCCTTGCTAACCTTGCCTCAGAAGACTTATTTTCCAACTTAGGCAATATCCTGGTAAATCTCCTTTGCACCCTCTCCATGGCATCTACATCCTTCCTATAATGAGGTAACCAGAAATGAACACAATACTCTAAGTGTGGACTCAGCAGAGATTTGTAGAGTTGCAACATGACCTCTCGACTCTTGAACTTAGTCCCCATACTAATGAAGCCCAGCATCCTATAGGTCTTCTTAACTATCCTATCAACCTGTGTGGCAACCTTGAGAGATGTATGGATTTGGACCACAAGGTCCCTCTGTTAAGTTTCCTCCACACTGTTCAGTATCTGACCATTAATCCTGTACTCAGCCTTCAGGTTTGACCTTCCTACTACCAACACATCCCGCTTCTGCACTTTGGTTAGCTGATCATCTGGCTGTACTTCTACTCCCAGCATACAAGCAGAGACTGAGGACTACAGCAGCAGTGCTGAAGACAGTTAAAGTACAGATGAGGGATGTGGAGGATGGCCTGCAGGGCTTCTTTGAATAAGTGGTCTGGACCATATTCAAGGACATATCCTGAGAATTGAATGAATATGCAATGGATGCCAACAATTTTGTGTATGAATGTGAGCCCATGCACACATACCAGGTGTTCCCTAACCAGTAGCCGTGGATCCAGATCTCTACATGAAGTTCAGATACAACCTGTAGAAGGGTATCTCACCAACAAAGTGGCAATCAGAGGGAATCTAGAGACAGAGACAGATACTCGCCAGCTATGGCAGGGATTACAGGCCATTACATCCTACAAAGCGAGTCCGAAAACCATAAATGGCTGTGATGCTTCACTGCCCAATGAGCTATATATGCTTTATGCTCACTTTGAGGTGAACTCCATGGTGCCTACAAGAATCCCTGCAGAGGGTGATGATGCTGTGTTATTTGTCTCTGATGCCAACGTCAGAACATCATTCAAGAAGGTGAACCATTGCAAAGTGTCAGGCCCTGATGGCATACCTGGCAGGGCACTGAAAATCTGTGCCAACCAATTAGCTGGAGTGTTCACAGGCATTTTCAAACTCTCATTGCTGCATTCAGAAGTTCCCACCTGTATCAATCATCCGGGTGCGCAAGAAGAGCAGAGTGAGCTGCATTAATGACTATTATCCAGAAGCCCTCACATTTACCATGATGAGATGCTTTGAGAGGTTGGACATGGCCAGAATTAAGATGTGGGCCCACTTCAATCCACCTAGCATCAGATCACTCTACAACAGATGCAATATCACTGCTCTCCACCCAGCTGACCTAAACAACAGCTACACTTCATCCCTACAGCTCACCCTTCAATGCCATCAGTACCTTACTGCTGGCTAACAAGCTCCAAAATTTGTCATCTGCACATCCCCTCTGCAACTACAGTACTAGTTGATTCTGAGTACAATACTCATGTACTAGTTGATTCTGAGTAAAAATCAACCCCCCCTATTTTTGCCGCTACCGCCCACCCATCCGAGTTCCCAATGCCCTGACCGCTCGCCCATCATAATTCCCATCTCCATGACTACCCACCAATCCAAGCTCCTGATACCCAAACCCCTACACATCAAAGCTCCCGATGCCCCTGACACCCATCCACCAGAGCTCCTAATGCTCAGGCCACCCACCCAGTGGAGCTTCTGATGCCCCAACCACAAATCCTTAATTCAGCCACCCTCCCATCCAAACTCCCAATGCTCCAAACAAGGACTTACCACCCAATCTCAGCCATCCAAGCTCCTGACACCTTGAATGATGCAGGTACTTAAGGTAGTATCTGTGTAAAAGTTAACCCCCAAATTTGACCCCAATAATTGGTCCTCAAAACTTGATTATTACACAAGTATATATGGTAGATCCATGTCATCCTTATCAGAAGACTGCAGTAGCATAAATTGGAAACAACGTGTCCTCCTCACTGACGATCAACACAGGCACACCTCAAGGATGCGTGCATAGCTCACTGCTCTACTCGCTCCACACCCATGACTGGGTGGCTATGCACAACTCAAATGCTGTCTATAAATACGCCAAAAACACTATGGTCATCAGCAGAATCACAGATGACAATGAGAAAGCAGACAGGAGGAAGATAGGTCAGTTAGTTGAGTGGTCTCAGTACAATAACTTTGCAGTCAATGTTCGTGAAACCAAGGGGATGATTGTGGGCTTCAGGAGGAAATTGGGAAAACATGAACCAGTTCTCATCATGCAGTCAGCAGTGGAGAGGGTTAGGAACTTCACATTCCTGCTGTCAGCATTTTTTATGATCTACCCTGGGGCCTGCAGGTCAATGCAATCATGAACAAGGCTCATCAGTGACTATAGTTTGTGAGGAATTTGAGGAAATTCGATATGTCACCAAACACTCCTGAAAAGCTCTACGATGTTGTGGCCATTAATGAAACTTGGCCGGAGGGAGGGCATGATTGGCTGATGCAGGTACTGGGGTTTAGGGTGGGAGGGAGTAGCTTCACTGGTCAGGTATAGTATCAGGGCTATAGAAAGGGAGGATGCTACAGAGGGAGTGTCCACTGAGTTGGTATGGGTAGAAGTCAGAAATAGGAAGGGAGCTATCATTGTGCTGGGAGTCTTTTGGCCCCCAAGTAGCCCTCACGATACCGAGGAGCAGATAAGCAGGCAGATTTTGGAATGGAGCTGGAAATACAGGGTTGTAGTTATTGGTGATTTCAACTTCCTTAATATTGACTGGCACCTCCTGACTGCAGGAGGGAGAGATGGGGCTGAATTTGTCAAGTGTGTACAAGAAGGATTCCTCACAAAGTATGTGGACCGGCCAACTAGAAGAGAGGCCCATACTTGATGTGGTTCTGAGTCAGGTGCAGACCTTTCCGTGGGGAAGCATTTTTGTGAGAGTGACCACAACTCCCTGAGCTTCAACAAAGCTATGGAAAAAGACAAATACAGTCAAAATAGGAAAGTGTTTAACTGGGGAATGGCTAGAAATTAGAAATAGATGTTTAAGAGTGAAAGCACAGAAATATGTGGAAGAAGTTTAGGGATCACCTGTGCGGGGTTCAAGATAGGTTTGTCCCACTGGGACAAAGAAAATATGGTTGGAAAAGGGAACTGTGGTTGACGAAACAAGTCAGGCAACTAGTCAAGTGGAAGAAGGAAGCAATCATTAGATATAGGAAGCAGAAAACAGGAAGGGCTCATGTGAATTATATGGTAGCCAGGAAGGAGCTTAGAAAGGACTTATGAAAGTTCAAAGAGGCATGAGAAGGTCTTGGCATGTAGGAACAAGGATAATCCCAAGTATTCTATGCCTATGTGAAGAACAGAAAGGTAACAAGAATGAAGGTGGCGCCGCTAAAGGATAAAGGAGGCAACATGTGCCTGGAGGCAGAGGGGGTTGGGGAGGTCCTAAATGAATATTTTGTGTCAATATTCACAAGAGGAAATTACCTTGATCATGGTGAGTCCGAAATTGAATAGGGCTGTGTGCTGGACAATATGGAGATTAAAGAAGTGGAAGTGTTAAATCTTCTCAAAAACGTCAAGATTGATATGTCCTGGGGCCGGACATGATATACCAAGCCTGCGGTAGGAAGTGTGAGATCTTTGAATCCTCTTTGGCACAGGGGAGGTGCCGGAGGATTGGAAATGGCAAATGTGATCCCCTTGTAATAGGGAGAATCCTGGGAATTATAGACTGGTGAGTCTATGCCAGTGGTGTGGAAAGTAATGGAGAGGATCCTTAAGGATAGGATCTATGAGCATTTGGAGAAGTACAATCTACTCAAGGATGGTCAGCATGGCTTTGTGAAGGGAAGGTTGTGTCTCACGAGTCTAATTGAGTTTTTTGAGGAGATAATAAAAGAACGATGAGGGTAGGGTGGTAGATGTGATCTACATGGATTTTAGCAAGGCATTTGACAAGGTCCTCCATGAGAGACTCATCCAGAAAGTCATGAGGCATGAGATCAGTGGAACCTTGGCTGTGTGGACAAAAAATTGGCTTGTAGAAAAAAAAGCAGAGAGTAGTAATGGAAGAAAAGTATTCTGCCTGGAGGTCAATGACTAGTAGAGTGCTGCAATGATCTGTTCTGGGACTCCTGTTCTATGTGATTTTTATAAATGACCTGGATGAAGAGGTGAAAGGATGAGTCAGTAAGTTTGCAGATGATATGAAGTTTGGAGGAGTTGTGGATGGAGCTGAAGTTTGTTGAAGGTTTTAAGAGGATACAGAGAGGATACAGAGTTGGGCTGAAAAATGGCAGATGGATTTCAATCTGGATAAGTGTGAGATGATCCATTTTGGAAGGTCAAACCAGAAGGCTGAGTACAGGGTTAATGGTTGGTTACTTAAGAGTGTGATGAACAGAGGTACCTTGGAGTTGTGACAGATTATATTATATTTTATATTTTATATAGATATGTTTTAAAGGAGAAAAATTGTGGCAGGTTTTTTTTATGTAGGTCACAAAAAGATACAAAGACTTCAACACAGATCTCATTTAAAATGCCTGAGCTCTGCTCAAGCCAGAAAGTCCAGGCTCCGAGTGCCTTTTCACAAACTTTGAAGGATGCCTATAAGGACTTCACAAGTAGGTGTTAATTGGACATGCTTTGGTGTAATGGACTATTGTTTCAGAAAGCAGCAGATGAACGAACTCAGAAGATTAGGTCTGGTGCCGCAGTCTGAGTGCAGTTTGCTGTTCTAAGAGGGTCATGTGGTTTTCTCAGAGAGAGAGAGAGAGAATTTAGTTCTACAGTTTTACAGTTCAGCAGCAGCAGCAGCTGGGACTGGAAAAGGACAAGCTGGCAAGCTTGTGGAAAAACCCCATTTTGAAGACGGGTTCTGAGTGTTTAGTTCAGCCCGATCAAAGCCCTTCCGGTCCATACAAGAGAAGATGGCTGGATGTATAACATTTCACTTGAACTAAAGGAAACAGAAAAGGAACTCTGTGGTGACCTGAAAAAAAGAGGTTATCATCTGGAAAACCCTGATGGGGCAAGTTTCTTCAGCAAGACACTGAAGTACCTGATCAGAAGGAATCAGTTGTGGGTGTCTAATGACCAACAAATCTCTCTTTGAAAACTGACAAGAACTTTCCTGAGGGTAACCATTTATCGTTCAAGCACCAAAGCCTGGTGAAATTCATAAATGTTAAAATCTGTGCACAGTATAAGAATTGGCTGATACCAATGAACTTGGAGGTGTGGGAAGTGAGATTGGACTGTGAATTAAAGCACATTACATACACGTGCACTTAGAATTAGATGGAGGTTAAGTTAGGTTAAGTTAATAGTAATAAGTTAGAGTTTGATCCTGTTTTCATGTTTAAAGGTAATTAAAAGCAACTTTTGTTTTAGTATCCATTTGTTTTGGTGAATTTCTTTGGGTTTTGGGATCCTCTGGGCCAATAACAGGGTTCAAATCCATACATGTCTCAAGATTGCCACACAGGTTGATAGGATAGTTAAGAAAGCCTATGGGATGCAAGGTTTATTAATAGGGGGATTGAATTCAGGAGTAGGGAGGCCATGTTGCAACTCTACAAATATCTTATAATACCACGGAGTATTGTATTCAGTTGTGGCCACCTGATTATAGGAAGGATGTGGAAGCTATGGAGAAGGTGCAGAGAAGATTTATCAGGATGTTGCCTGGATTGGGAAACTTGTCTTATGAGGCAAGTTTAGGAGAGCTGGGACTTTTCCCTTTGGACTGGGAAGGATGAGAGGAGACTTGATAGAGCTCTACAAGATTATGAGAGGCACAGATAGAGTGGACAGCCTGCACCTCTTTTCAAGGACATACTTACAAAGTTTAAGGGAGGGAAGATTAGGGGAGATATGAGGGGTAAGTTGTTTTTCACAGAGAATTGTGGGGCCTGGAATGCCTTGCTGAGAGTGGTGGTGGAGGCTGAAAAATTGGGGGCATTTAAGAGACTCTTAAAGTAACACGTGGATGAAATAAAAATAGAGGGTTATGGGCTAGGTAATGTATGGGTCAGCACAACATTGAGGGCCAAAGGGCCTGTATGGTACTGCATTGTTCTGTGTCTATGCTTATATGTACCATGCAGAGCATTCTGACTGGTTGCATCACTGTCTGGTATGAAGGTGCCAAAGCACAGGACAGGAAAATACTCCAGAGTTGTTAACTTCGGCAGCGACATCACAGGCACCAGTTTTCACTCCATCGAGAATATCTACAAGAGGTAGTGTCTTAAGAAAGCAACCTCTATCCACAAGATTCCCCACTACCCAGACAATGCCATCTTCACCATTCAGAAAGAGGTACAGGAACCTGAAGATGAGCACTCACCGGCACAAGGACAGCTTCTTTCCCTCTGCTATCAGATTTCTGAATGGACAATGATCCACAGACACTACCCCACTTTATCCTATTGTCTTTTATTATTTATTTATTTTTGAAACTGAATATCTAGCAATATTTGCTCTATAATGCTGCCACAAAGCAACACATTTTGTGACATGCTTGTGACAATAAATTATGATTCTGAGTCTCAGATGGTTAATGTGAACAGTGCCTTTAGTCATTCAGCATTCTCACTGTCTGCGGGAAGAAGCTGCTTCGCAGCCTGGTGGTGCTGGGTCTTATACTCCCATATCCTTTTCCTGACAGGAGTAGCAGAAAGATTCTGTGTGCCGGGTGGTAGAGTCCTCAAAGATTCTACTTGCACCCTTCATCAGACAATGATCAAGTTGATGGGAAGGAAGGGAGACCACAGCGATCCTCTCTGCTACTCCTATGTGCACCAAACTGCCAATGCAAGCAGTGCAAAAAAAACCCCAAAAAAATGCAAAATGGAAAAATTTCGTTGTGTGTCGAAAAATAGATGTGGAACCAAAATGGACCCACAATATCGTAACCTATAAAAAAAATAATGAGTATTCTGCAAATATCCAAAAAGTTAATAGATGTCGTCCTGAAGCAATCACATATTCATGGCTGCGTCCAACAGTTAGTTTCAGAACTTGAATTGTTTCATTCTTTGTCAGAACTTGTTTCTCTCTGTTTTTTTTATAGGTTCACACCAATTTTACTGGAAATCAAGCCAAGGTGAGTTTTCATTTTTTAAATTTTCTGTTTCCTTAGTTTATATCAATCTTTTATTCAGTTAATAATCTATTTGATTTTATTTGTTTATATTTCATTACACTTGATACACTCTTGAAGAGACGTCGTCCGAGTGAAAATCTAGTCGTGTCCTCTCATTTACACTCAATGCTAGAATGAGTTGCTGTCTGTTTTGGAGTTAGTTATTTTGCTTTCATTTTTTGTGACCAATTTTTTTCTCCTTTTGGACATTTATGTTCTTTTTATTGTGTCATTTTTGGTTCATTTCCTGATTTGAAGATGTTTTCCCTGACCTGAAATGCATTGTCTTAGATTTTTTGAAGGAATATGGTTGATCTTGTTGCTTGAACTATTTCTGTGGATTATGTTTTGATAAATTATCATCAGTTACGTTAATACATTACGTACTTCAAGCAGAGAACATTGAAAACTTAAATTACATAATGTCTGTGTTTCAGTATTTATTTCATTTATGGTAGCATCAGCGTGGCCCACCATTCAACCACTAGCACACCATCCGGCCCACACATGGTAAAAGGTTGCACCTCCCCACCTCTGCTCAAAAACAACCATACCTCACTGTCATGCAGCCAGCCAGGACACTTTCAATAGAGCGCTTGTAGAAGGTTGAAATTATGGTAGCCAGTAGCCTTGCCCACTTCAGTCTTCTCAGGAAGTGCAATCGCTGATGCACCTTCCTAACAGGTGAAGAGATGTTGAGTGTCTTCAATAGGACTCCAATTGTTGATGTATAGTGGAGGATGGTCGATCCTCGTCCTCCTGAAATCTACGATCATCTCCTGTCCTCGTTTCAACTCAGGCTGTTATTCTCCCACCATAACACATGATTTTCCACTTCCTCTCTGTAGTGCAACTCATCTTTGTTGCTGATAAGGCCAATTATTATTGTATCATCTGCAAACTCAATTACTCTGTTGGAGTTGAATCTGGCAATGCAGTCATGGGTCAGTAGTGTGAACAGGTCTGGGCTGAGCTCATAGCTCGGTGCTATGCCTGTGCACAGCATGATGGTACTCAACCCAGATAGACTGTGATGTTTTCCATCAGGAAGCCCAGAATCCAGTTAGAGAGTGGGATATTGAGTCCGAGCAAGGACAGCTCCTCCGCAAGCCTCTGGGAAATTATCATTTTAAGCACCAAGCTGGGTGATGAACAGTAATCTGGCGTATGAGGTGTCATTCTCCAGGTGGGTCAGGACGTTGTGGAGCAACAAGGCTATAGCATCATCAGTGGATTGATTTCTTCTACAGGTGAATTGAAATGGGTCCAGTGTCACTGGAGGATGTGCTTTAATGCATTCCATTACCAGGTGTGCAAGATATTTCATAATGGTGGAGTCAGTGCCATGAGGCAGTCGTCATTGAGGCTTGCTACTGTCGCCCTCTTTGGTATCAGGATGATTGTTGCTGTTTTGATATCTTTGGGGACAATAGACTGCTGCAGTGAGGTTGTGAAGTTGTCCATCAAGACCTCTGTTTATTGGTCTGTGCAGTACTTCAGTATCTGACCAGATTGGTTGTCTGGTCCCAGGCCTTGTGCGGGTATACCTTGGATCTGGGTTCTCCTCACTTCAGCCACGGGTATGCAGGGGTCCCATTCATCTGGGGACACAGAGTTTTCTTCAGCATCATCCATTTCTTCTCATCGAACCATGCATAGAAGATGTTCAATCTGTCTGGAAGGGAGGCGTAGTTTTCTTCAATTCGCAAGCTTCAATGTCAAGCAGCTCTTCTGAACTCAGAAGATTCACAGACCTCCAACAATAAAAGTCCATCTGAAATGAATGAACCTTATTGTGTATTTCCCTGAAGAGGCAATATTCTCTCAGTATCCATCTTATGAGGCCCCATCGGATTCTTAAAGCTTTCAATCAATTCACTTGTCTTTATTTTGATATTCTATTCTTTCAGACACAACTGCTCATTGTTTCTAGGTGAAACATTCCTTTATCCTAGAAATCAATGAATGTAAACCTCATCTGAGTTTCCTCTGCACTTGAAAACTTTCATACAACCACATGCCACCTTTAGCTCAGAATAGCTGATTTTTGAAAAGAATTGTTTTTGCTCTCCAGGTGCTTATTCCTCCTCTGGGAGAATCTACCATGGATCTTTGAAAAAATATAACTGTTTTCTTTATTTATAACCAAGTTCTTGTGCATACTGTGATATTTCAGTGTTAGCCAAGTGAGTGCTCTGTGGCAGATTATTGACTTCTTTAAAAAAGGGCCCATTAGTCTGTGCATTCCCTGATGTTAGACCCTATTTGCAAAAATAAAAGTAATTGATAACTGACAGGAAATGATTTACTCCCTCAAACCATGTCCGAATTTCTAACTAATCCAGATCTCAGCTACACATTCACTTGGTGTAAGTTTTACTTCCAAAATTATTTTACATGCTAAAGCATGCATAAGCTTTTATTCATGCAGAAGAAAAAGCAATTCCAATTACCCACCATTTATTCATAACTCAGCCTTTAGTCCAATGGATTCATTTATCATGTCACTGATTTACTTCAATAGACTGATGATAAATTGGCTTCCAGCAGTAATTTGTAGTCACAGGTGCAACAAGCGAGATAATGTGGTGGGTTTCAGCATCCTCTTCACAAAATAAGCAGGTGAATGTTTCTGCTGTAAAAATGAAAGCTTGCAGATGCTGCGGTCAATGTAATAAAAAAAATACACTGGAGATACTCAGCAGGTCATGCAGCATACCTGATGAATGGCCCAGGACTGCACCCTTGGTCACCCTTTATTTCCTATGGATACTGAGTGACCTGCTGAGTTTCTCCATCATATTCGTGGATTGCAGCTGAACATTTTTGCATATTTGACCCTATCTAATGCTCACAGAATAAATCAGCTATCCTAATCAAAGGTACCTACCAAAAGAAGGGTCATTCAATTTAATTCCTGACTATGATATTTAGAACAACTGGCATTCGAGCCTCTGAGGTTGGAGTTAGTAGGAATGCAAGGTACTAACATGCGCAGGAAGCATCCTCAATCATTACATCATTAGATCCAACAAGGAAGGTTGACTGTTGGATCTCACTGTGGGAAATATAATGGTGCTCGCGTGTTTCTGTGGGAGATTATGCAACAGAGATCACAACATAAATCAGGTCAAAGCAATGAAGGAAAGAGACCAGGTGTTACAGACTTATGTTATTATTAATCTCTAGGTTATAATATATATATATTTTAGTAAAGTTATTGTAGGTTGGACAGGGAGATACACACAACACCATTTGAAGGAGATGCCATAAAACCAGTATTATTGTTCCATTAAAAGCCTGTTTGCCTGAAAAGACAGCTTGTCTGCTACTTCAGAGTTGTAAGCAATTTGTTTATTGTTCATTCGAAATGCTGTAACAATGGAGTGTTTACTCAGAAAGACATCTGGTGAAACAGTGGGCCATTTCCCATAATGACTCATGCTTTTGGAAAATGAAAGAACCAATATTGCTCAAGATAGTCATGTGATAAAGACACTTTAAGAAGAAAGGATTTTAAGTAGCATCAGAGAATCATCTGGCAAGAATTAAAGTGGCTTCAGAGAGAATGGCCACTTCGACTGTTTCTCTTTGTCAAAAGAGAGAACAATGCTGCTGTGGCTATTGTAATGGTCACCATTGACTAACCCATATCTGGGTAAAAGAAAGCAAGATCATTTTTGCAGTTGGATAACAGCCATTCTGATGGTTATTTCATTTAATTCTTGCCTGGGTTTGTGAAAGCATCACAGAAATCACAAGTTCCATAACTTCTAACCAGAAGAGGGGAATTGTGAAATCAGTTGGATGATAAAATATTTCTCTGAAAGCAACTCGACAAGAATTTGTGAGTTTTGAGAAATCTGATGACTAGATGTCTCAAGGTACATCAATTTAAAGATTCTAAGTTTCAACACAGATGTTTAAGACTGAACTTTGAATTTGAGTCATCTCTTCAGAATTGTGCCTGAGCTGTAAGGGTTTGGAAACTGCCACACTCACGCACACATTTGCACATAGTTGGGGATTAAGTTTAGAGTTAAGTAAGATTTTATATTATTAATAGTTATTGATAAAAATTATTGTTTTGAGGTTACCATTCTATTGCTGCTGGTCTATATCATCATACTAGGAAATATGAAAGTTATTCAGCCAGTAAAGCCAATATTAGGTAGTACTGAGTATGGGGAGACCAGATGCAGTGATTGGAGAGTAGATATGGAGCAGAGGTGCCAGTCTCACAACTTATGACAAATATTAGCAGCAAGATTTAAACACAGCAGGTTACTGATATGAATGTCATTGATCTAAAATGTTAACAGATTTCCTCTCTGCATAGGCTAGGATCTGTAGCTTCAACAGTGGAGACTAAGCTGCTGCTGACGGCCTCAGAATGTCTTCTGAGCATTACCAACAGCAATGCCACCCCACTGATCTGATGACCACCCAATACTCATCAAATAATACAAGGTCAGGAATGACTACAAATGATCCTCTGTGTATATTGTTCTCTGCAATAATAGGCATGATTAGATGTAAGAGTTCTGACCTCTCATTCTGCTTTTTTATTCTCTCAATTCAACTACCCAGCTCGGATCTGCAAAGGATATCAAAACTGAAATGTGAACTCAGTTGTCTGGCCCGCTGAATATTTCCAGCATTTCTGGATTTTTAATTTAGCTCAATAGTCGGGCCATTCCCTTTTGCACAACTTCTATGGTGCTTCAGCTCCCTAACTCTCTCCTCTCATGGATTTGATCTCTTTTTGGATTTTTGGATTTGGAGAAGCACCCCACCCTCTCCCCAACAGTACTATCATCTCAAAGCCACCTTACACCTCCAAACATTAATCTTTTACCACCCTAACTTAAATCACTATTTCCTTATTGAAAATAATCTTATCAATTCCCACAACTTGCCTTTTTATACTCTAGCAGCTGTGCAACATCTCCTCACATTGTTGGGCAAGTTCCTTTCAAACCAGAGGTCCTTAAGGGGTTATATCCTTCCATATGGGCTGCTGGAGGCTGCTGTTGGGAGACGTGCCAGGCTGCAGACTGCTGGAGACTGACTTGAACTGGCTTGGGTGGGTGGGGGGGCATCAGATATCAGAACCTGGATGCGAGGAGGGGCCTAGGGCGCTAGAAGTTCACTGACCATGTTCGAGGTTTGGCTCTAGAGCTCGGGTCACCAATGATTTGGAGTGAGTGGCTGCTGGGGCTGCGCGAGTGCTGGAGGTGAATCTACGGACACTTGATGACTCTGGGGAGACTCTCTTCTGCTTCTCTCTGACTGACTGTAAGTCCGACTGTAAGACTGTATGTGGTGCTTAGGCAATTTCTGTCAGTAGCAAATTTGTCTGTCTTTCAGCAGTCAAAAAGAAATTTCATGTAATATGACACTGTTTTATTACTATGACAATAAATTGAATATTGAATTTGAGTCTTGAGCATAAATCATTTGGGATGAAGGAATGTTATAACTTTCAAGTTTTTCTCTTTACTGTTTTTTGTTCAGTATTAATAATTTCCAGATGGGTTTTCTGCAAAAGTTATTATCCTTTAAATATTTAATAAACTTCCGTCAGGTCAGCCTGAAGTTTGTCCAACCTTTCCCAATCTAGGCAACATCTCCGTAAATCTCTTCTGTGGAATGGGGGGAGGGGAGAAGCCTGGTGGTGAGATCCTATTTCAGGTTGTGGAAATGGGAAAAGGTGATATGCTGCATGTGGAAGCTAGTAGGGTGGACAGGAAGGGTGGGACACTACTTCTTTCTGGAGGTGAAAGCAGAAATCCTGGAAAAAGAGAGCATGTGAGTGAGGGCTCCATAAAATGCAAAAGGAGAAGTCATATTTCCTCTAAAGCATATTTCAGAAATCCAGGGGGAAAAAAAGCCTCAAGTGAAGACCGATATCTCCTGTCCATGGATATCTGCTCTTAACCCATTATCTTCCAAAGATGCCTTGACTACACCTCCTCTCACCCTGTGTCCTATAAGGATGCCTTTCTCTCAGTTTCTCCATCTCTGCTGCATCTGTTCTTACTTTGAAGCTTTCCATCTAAGGACTTCTTAAATGTACTGTTGTCCCTTCTTGACCAGAGCTTTGAAATGGCTATGCAGTGTCATTGTGACTCTACAAACATTGTCTCTTCCTCCCACTATCCCAACAGTGTTCTTACAACTGAGCCAATTGGCAAACATCTTCATTGTTTATATTGGAGAGAGAATTGGATTCCTTCTTGCACTTGAAATCACATGTTTTTCTGTAGTGTTTAGGTTTATTTGAAAAATGGCACATGGGAAATGTTCACTCACACATATGAATTTCACAAAGCATTGCTTTATCTCAGAAGATTTAGCAATGTCTAAGAGTCCAAGATAGTAATTTCCTGATTTTAATTAGCCACTCAAGAATCATCAATTGACACAATAAATGATTCACTGAAAACCCAGTATTTAAATGTACAGGCAGCCCCTGTGTTCTGCAAATATTCCATTCCTGAGAATTATCTATAATCTGATTTCTCTGTAAACCAGAAACATCCATTTCCTCTAGTAAGCCATACGTATTTCTCCACATCTACCTGCTATAATTCTTTCATTTCATTTCACTGAATAATCACCCATACTTAAGATAATGGAATATATACTGTACCCAGTCATTGAAACATTTCATGATTTGGTAGCTTGAAGAATATAAGAGAAAATTTGCGAAATGATAGATTTTATCAAGCCAAGTTATTCATACCCAAGGGAGCCCCTGTACTACGGTGAGGCAACAGAGATCTGACAACTTTGTTCTTTCTGGCTTTCCCTGACATCCTTAAATTGCAGACTGATTACACATTCTTTGCCCTTCATAATTGCTGAGCAGTTCAAAGTATATGACATACAAGAAAGAGGAGAATGTTGTTTGAAGTGAAATGCACACTGGGTTGAGAAGTTCAATTGGAAATAAAAAGATTCCATAATTAATAATAACCTTCATGAACAGAATACTGCACTGCAGAAAAATAATCCACTTGCGATTTTAATGCTCCAATCCTATTCCGACATCTTAAAATCAACATTTACAACAAAAATATTCTGTTTGCATCATTGTGTAACATTAATAGTATTCCAGGCAAATTAAGAAAAACATTATTTCAGGGTGGACAGCAGATTTGAAGAAGACTGATGCATTCAAAAATGTTCTTATCAAGTTGGAATTAGATTTTTGGCATGTTAACAGGGGGGCTGGGATTACATTTAGCGCATGTGTATCTCTAACTTTGAAAATTTGATATTGACACTTCATTAAACACATTTTTTTTGCAGTAACAATATTACTTTGTTATGTTTTGTTTAATGAGAAAATTGAGGTGAACTTGTCAGCATTAGAGCCACACTATAATAAAAAAAGATCAGTTCCACTCCAAAAAGAATTTAATTATTTGATATTTCAAGCACCATGACGAACAGCCCAACTTATCTTCACAGATGTTCCTGAATCCGCAAAGAACAAGGAGATTCTGTGAGTGCTTTTCCAGTCTCTGTATTTAGCATTTGGCAACATTTTTGTAACCCCACAACACTGTTCGATTTACGTTGGCTGCTTTGGAGCAATTCTACGCTTCCATTGTTTGGTAAATTCAATCTGTGCTTCACCTTAAGAGACATAGAAACTGAACATAAAATACATTCCTATTTCAATCACGCAGCATCAAATATATTATACATCAAGAAAGTGAAGTAATGCATCAGCAGAATGGTTTCGCATCCTCGGGATAGAGCAAAGAGCCTCACAAAAATATTTCAGTGGTGCAGCCATTGTTGTATAACAGTAATCAGTTTAATTTTGTTGTCGATATTATTATTTGGTCCCACATGGTCTACTTTTATTTATAAAGTACAGGTATAAATAAACCTGCTTAGTTGTGCCCACAAGTGCTAGCATGCAGGTGTACAATCTTCAACAATTAATTGCCTGTCACATGCAGTGAATGAATAATGAAGCATATCCACCTGGAACTCAATTTCTAAAATTTTATTCCATTAATTTCATAACATAACATAACATATCATAACATAACAATTACAGCACGGAAACAGGCCATTAGGCCCTTCTAGTCTGCACCGAACCAAACACCCCTTTCTAGTCCCACCTCCCTGCACAATGCCCATAACCCTCCAACTTCTTCTCATCCATATACCCGTCCAACCTTTTCTTAAATAATACAATTGACTCCGCCGCCACTATTTCTCCCGGAAGCTCATTCCACACGGCTACCACTCTCTGAGTAAAGAAGTTCCCCCTCATGTTACCTCTAAACCTCTGCCCCTTAATTCTTAACTCATGTCCTCTTGTTTTAATCTTTCCTCCTCTTAATGGAAATAGTCTATCCACATCCACTCTGTCTATCCCTTTCATAATCTTAAATACTTCTATCAAATCCCCTCTCAACCTTCTACGCTCCAAAGAATAAAGACCTAATCTGTCCAATCTCTCCCTATACTCTAGATGCTTAAACCCAGGTAACATTCTGGTAAACCTTCTCTGCACTCTCTCCACTCTGTTTATATCCTTCCTATAATTAGGCGACCAGAACTGCACACAGAACTCCAAATTAGGCCGCACCAACGTCTTATACAATCTCAACATCACCTCCCAACTCCTATATTCCATGCAATAATTGATAAAGGCCAGCATACTATATTACGCACTTATTATATGGGAGAAGCTATTTTCTTGAACACCACCACTTTGAAAAAGAGGGTCGTGCTATTACCTTTTCTCATTCATAGAACATTGAAGCTGGTTCAAATATGTCGCTAATTTAGGGAAGATGGTAAAGGTGAAATATGGGGACAATATTAAAATCAGATAAGATGCAGTGAAGACATTCTTGGTGGCTGGGATATCCGAAACCAGATGACATAGTCTCATAATACGAGGTAATTCACTCTGAACTAAGATCCGTAGAGATTTCTTCACCCAGAGGGAACGAATCTGTAGAATTCTCCACCACAGATCCCAGTCATTAGGCACAAAAGAGGTTGATACTGTATATTTGCTGATGCTAAAGGGATCAGGTGATGTGGAAATAAGGAACTGGAATGAATGATCTTCCATCTTCAGATCAAATGATCAAGGGTCCAGAGGAGGCAATGGATCTCTTTCTGTATTTACGATGTCACCTAATAGATGTTGTGACTCAAGCAAAAACGAGTCCACAAATATGTTGTTTCATTATAGGGTTGCATTAGAGTCCATGAAAGACCCACAAGAATAAATATTAATTCTGGAAAGCCTCAGTCTCAGAGATGCAAGTCAAGAGTAAATGAACTGAAATATTTTGCTCTGAACAGATAGCAACGGAAGAAATCAATTTTCGTGACAAAAAAAAGAACCCAGGGAACCAACCAATACCAGGCATTATTTTTCAGAGCTCTTGTCCCTCAGTAATCATAACTTTGATTTAGTTATAGTGGAGAGTGCATTTGAGTGAATCAGTGACACTTCTGCAGCCTCCCAATGGTGGAGCAGCAGCAGTTCAACAAAGTACAGTGTTGTTAAATGGTCAGAAAATAGCAGCACATGAGGTTCCAGTGGTCACTTCAGCTGTGTAGACCAGTGGAATCTCCTACCCTATATGTATTGTCTATGATCGGGACCCTTAAACTGGAAAATCAGGTTTGTAAGTTATTGGGTGGCTTTAACTTCAGGAAAGTGAATCCAAGGAAAGCATCCAGCTTGGATGGAGTTCCGGGCCGAGTACTAAAGGTCTGTGCTGATCAACTTACAATATCTCATTCCAGCAGGGTGTGGTACCCATCTGTTTCAAATAGGTGTCAATCATACCAGTGCCCAAGTGACTTAATGACTATTGACCAGTAACACTTACATCAACAATTATGAAATATTTTGAAAGGCTGGTGATGAAGCAAATCAACTTCTGTCTGAGCGGTGACAAAGATTCAGTCCAGTTAGGCTATCGTGGCAATAGGTCAAGGCAGATGCCATCTCACTGGCTCTACACAAAGCCCTGGAACATTTGGACATCAAAGATGCATACATCAGGATGCACTTTATCGACTACAGTTTGGCATTTAACATCATCATCCCCTCAAAGCTGATCAGCAAACTCCAGACCACAATCAGTGAAGATTGGTAAGAACTTCTCCTCCACAATCTCCATCAGTAACAGAGCATGACAGAGCTCTGTTCCTAGCCCCCTTCTCGACTCACTTTACATCTTCAACTGCGTAGCTCGGTATGACAATAACAGCATCTACAAATTTACCAATGATACCACGGTAATGGGTTGTATAAAGTGAGGGGATGAGTCAGGATATAGGAGGGAGATTGAAAACTTGTCTGAATGGTGCACCAGCAACAACCTTGAACTCAATGTCACCACCAAAATTAAGGAGCTGATTGTTGACTTCAGAAAAGGAAAGCTAGAGGTATACAATCCAGTGATCATTGGGGGATCAGAGGTGGAGAGGGTGAGAAAATTTAGGTTCTTGGGAATCACTATCTCAGAGAACCTTTCCTGGACCCAACTCACCAATGGCATCATGAAGAAAGTACAACAGCATCTCTACTTCCTCAGGAGTTTGTGGAGGTTTGGTATGACACAAGAAATCCTGGCAAACTTCTACAGAGGTGAGGTGGAAAGTGTGATGACTGGCTGCATCATGGTCTGGTATAGCAACACCAATACTCCTAAGTGTAAAGCCCTCCAAAAGATAGTGGACACAACCCAGGACATTACAGGCTAAACCCTCCTCACTATTGAGTACATCTACAGGGAACACTGCCTTTGGAGGGCAGCAGCGATCACCAAAGGTCCTCACCACTCAGCACACATTCTGTTCTCACTACTGCCATCAGGAAAAAGGTTTCGCTGCCACAAGACTCGCACCACCAGGTTCAAGAACAGCTGCTACCCATCTATCAACAACAAACTCAATCAGGGTCTCATTTAAGGACTCTTATTTGTGCATGTTATTGATTTTCTTTGCTCTCCCTGTATTGCACAGTCAGTTTGTTTGCATTTGTTATCTATTTACAGTTCTTTTGATTGTTTATATGTTCATGCTGTGTGCAGTTAAGTTTTGCATTACCAATTGGTGGTAATTCTGCCATGCCCACAGGAAAAAGGAATCTCAGAGTAGTATGTGATGTCATGTATGTACTTTGACAATAAATCGGAAATCTTACTCACAAATATAAGATCGTTGGAGAGGAAAATAGATTACCTGAAGCTGCATCTGAACCAGAGAAAATTACTGGGCTGCTGTGCTCTGGTGATTAAAGGAACATGGTTTCAGGAATCCATTCCAAACTCAGCTATGCAGTTGGATGGCCTTATCTCCTTCAAGGCAGGCAGAAATGCTGGTGCATTTCCATCAGTGAAAATGGCTGCATAAATGTCTTTATTGTAAAGACATTCTGCACAACAAAGATATGGTACCTGATGGTGAAATGCAAACCTTACTACCTGCTCAGGGAATTCATGGCACATTGCCATGGTTTATGTTCTGCCTTTGGCAAATGTCAGACCTCATATCCATTCTGCTAACTCCAGCATACAGACTGCTGGGAAAGCAAAAAAAGCCAGGGAGAACAGACCTTGGCTGTGGGTGGAGGGGGTGGGTGGGGGGGGGGTGTGTGAGGAGAGTTTACAATAGCACCACAGGACTGCTTTGAGACCACAGACTGGAGGTGTTTCAGGGAGGCAACCACCTACCATAAACATTAATGAATACACAAGCTCAATGATTGGCTACTTAGCAAGTGCATTGAGGATGTCACAGAGATCAAATACCACACAACCAGGGCTAACCAGAAACCACGCTGGGATGCAAAGGTCCATGTATGGACATCTTTATCACATAATTGCAGCAGTCCATTATCCCCATGAGTTTCAAGGCAGAAACCATCATCCCAGAACAAAAGAGAACCATAGTAATAGACCTTGACAACTACCACCCAGTGACACTGACTCCACCATTATGAAATGCTTCCAGCGACGAGTGATGGAACATATCAAAGAACATCCACTGGACCCATTTCAATTCACCTACAGACAGAATCATTCCACTGAAAATGCGATAACCTTTGTCTCTCCACTCCATCCAGACCCTGGATACACAATACACAGACCCTGGTGGAGAAGCTGTCCTTGCTGGGAGTTAACACCCTCTACTGTTCCACTGCAATGCCAGATTCTGCTCCAACAGAGTAATCGTTTGTAGATGACACAACAGTAGTTGGCTTCATCAGCACCAACAATGAATCACACTACAGAGAAGAGGTGGAACATCTTGTGATATGTGCGAGTATTACAACATGAGTCTCAACGTGGTCAAGATGATGGAAATGATCATGGACTTCAGGAATGACCATCCTCCACTACACATTAATAACTCTATAGTGGAGAGAGTAGTGAGCACCAAGTTCCTCGGAGTCCACTTAACAAGTGACCTATCCTGGACACACATCTCCTCACTTATCAGGAAGGCATAACAACGATTGCACTTCCTTGGAAGGCTGAGGCGGGCAAGGAACTTGACCACTATTCTATAAACTTTCTACCATAGCTCTATTGCGAGTTTCCTGGCCGGCTACATCACAGTGTGGCACGGTTGCTGAGCTGCATCAGATCAGAGGTCAACCCACAGGCCCATAAAAGCAGCAGAGAGGAACATTGTGGTCCCCTTCCCCCCACCTTGATGTAATTCACCGGAATCATTGTTTCAAGAGGGCACATAAAATCAGTGAGGACCCTTACTACCCCATTCATAGTACCTTCCAGCAACTCTTGTCGGAAAAGAGATACAGAAGTATTAGAGGCAGAACCACCAGGGTGAGAACAGCTTCTTCCTACGGGCAGTGAGACTGACGAACTGCTAAAAATATTTATTAATAATATTTATTTTAAATATATAAACAGTAAAACCCCTGGTATCCGGCCCAGCACCTGCAGGGATTTTTGGATATTGAATAAATAAGTTTTCCGGTTGCTTGAGACTCAGTCTTACAATGCCTAACTAAGATACCTGCATTAAGATTAAACAGTTTAAAAGCCAAAAGACAAAAAAAAACTATACTGTACTTACACTGAACAAACTTCACTTGCATGAATATATAAACCTTAAACCATTTTACTTTATTTGAAAACATTTAACTGTCACTGCATTTGCAGGTTCCTCCCCTCCACAGAGCCGCCTGAAAGATGAACAATTACATTATTGATAATAAAAGCCCCTCCCAACAAGTTTACAGATAAAGCCTTACTTATATACTTTAATAATATACTAATAAAGACTCTTGCTAAGCAAGCATAAGCGACACTTTAACACCCTCTACTGTTCCACTGCAATGGCGAGTGGCATCATGCAGGACGACGGCATGATATTCAAACACAACTTTATTCTAACAGCTGCTGCAAGCAAAGCATGACCATGCTCCCAAGAGAACTGGAGTTCATGAGTAAATAAAGATGTCTTCCTGCAATACAGCTCTGGTGTGACCACACCTGAAGAAGCAGAACTTATGTTTCAGCTCCATGGCCATTCGCTTCATGACATGTTAACTCTCCATTGAAGTGGCCTGATCTGCTGAGTATCTCCAGCATTTCATGTTTTTACATTAAATTTAAGCTAAGTTACCGTATATACTCGAGTAATCATCAAAATTTTTGGACCAATTTTTTTGAGTCAAATTTGGGGTGAGTCAACTTTTACACGAGTCAAACATTTAACCATGGTACGTTCCTGTGTTGTTCCAGGCATGGGGAACTTGGATGGCTGGAACTAGGTGGTGAGTCTGCGTTTGGGGCATCGGGAGCTCAGATGGTCAGGTGGCCTGGGCGAGGGTTTGCAGTCGGGTAATCAAGAACTCTGCTGTGTAAGCATCTTGGGCAAGGGATGAGGTTGGGCTTTCAGGAGTTCATAAGGGGGGGGGAGAGCGCAGTCGGGGCATGGGGAGCTCGGATGGGTGGGTGGTTGAGGCATCAGGAGCTTAGATGGGCGGGCAGTGCGGGCGTCATGAGCTTGGGTAGGTGAGCGGCTGGGGTGAGGGTTCATGGTTGGAGCGTCAGGAGCTCGGTTGGGAAGGCAGTTGGGGTATTGGGTGCTCCGATGTGCAGATGGTCAGGGCAAAAAAAATGATGGGGGGAGGGGGGTTGACTATTACGTCATATCAACAATTACATGAGAATTACGTAAGAATGCCAGGAGAAAAGAGGCAGAATGTAAATAGCTAAATATTTACAAAGAATTGGTTAAAATTGCAGACATTTGAGAAACAACTGAAAGAAGAAACACATCTAAATAGGAACACACTGATGTACATTGAGTCTTAAGTATATTTTCATATTTTCTTTTTCTTGAACACTACTGCATATTGAGCTCAGGTTGTCAGATGAATGATTGAAACATTGCCAGTGATAGGTATTGTTTGCCAAGACCTTTACAGATAACAGTTCTAAGCTTCCAGAGTACAGAAAGCATATGTACATTCCCAGTTAAATAGATCCTTCTAACCCTTACTTTCTCTTTTGGAACTGATTGATGTTGTGAGATTAATTGTATTGGGACTCTATCCCAAAAACCCAAAGCTCTTCTGGAGAATTTTGCAAATTTTGTTACCGCTAAGGTGGCACGCTGAAATGAAATAGGTTATATACAGTATGTAGTTATTTTGCAGGCAAAATCTTCGCTAGGATTCTACTAAATAGAATAATACCTAGTGTCGCCGAGAATATTCTCCCAGAATCACAGTGCGGCTTTCGCGCAAACAGAGGAACTACTGACATGGTCTTTGCCCTCAGACAGCTCCAAGAAAAATGCAGAGAACAAAACAAAGGACTCTACATCACCTTTGTTGACCTCACCAAAGCCTTCGACACCGTGAGCAGGAAAGGGCTTTGGCAAATACTAGAGCGCATCGGATGTCCCCCAAAGTTCCTCAACATGATTATCCAACTGCACGAAAACCAACAAGGTCGGGTCAGATACAGCAATGAGCTCTCTGAACCCTTCTCCATTAACAATGGCGTGAAGCAAGGCTGTGTTCTGGCACCAACCCTCTTTTCAATCTTCTTCAGCATGATGCTGAACCAAGCCATGAAAGACCCCAACAATGAAGACGCTGTTTACATCCGGTACCGCACGGATGGCAGTCTCTTCAATCTGAGGCGCCTGCAAGCTCACACCAAGACACAAGAGAAACTTGTCCGTGAACTACTCTTTGCAGACGATGCCGCTTTAGTTGCCCATTCAGAGCCAGCTCTTCAGCGCTTGACGTCCTGCTTTGCGGAAACTGCCAAAATGTTTGGCCTGGAAGTCAGCCTGAAGAAAACTGAGGTCCTCCATCAGCCAGCTCCCCACCATGATTACCAGCCCCCCCCACATCTCCATCGGGCACACAAAACTCAAAACGGTCAACCAGTTTACCTATCTCGGCTGCACCATTTCATCAGATGCAAGGATCGACAATGAGATAGACAACAGACTCGCCAAGGCAAATAGCGCCTTTGGAAGACTACACAAAAGAGTCTGGAAAAACAACCAACTGAAAAACCTCACAAAGATAAGCGTATACAGAGCCGTTGTCATACCCACACTCCTGTTCGGCTCCGAATCATGGGTCCTCTACCGGCACCACCTACGGCTCCTAGAACGCTTCCACCAGCGTTGTCTCCGCTCCATCCTCAACATCCATTGGAGCGCTTACATCCCTAACGTCGAAGTACTCGAGATGGCAGAGGTCGACAGCATCGAGTCCACGCTGCTGAAGATCCAGCTGCGCTGGATGGGTCACGTCTCCAGAATGGAGGACCATCGCCTTCCCAAGATCGTGTTATATGGCGAGCTCTCCACTGGCCACCGTGACAGAGGTGCACCAAAGAAAAGGTACAAGGACTGCCTAAAGAAATCTCTTGGTGCCTGCCACATTGACCACCGCCAGTGGGCTGATATCGCCTCAAACCGTGCATCTTGGCGCCTCACAGTTTGGCGGGCAGCAACCTCCTTTGAAGAAGACCGCAGAGCCTACCTCACTGACAAAAGGCAAAGGAGGAAAAACCCAACACCCAACCCCAACCAACCAATTTTCCCCTGCAACCGCTGCAATCGTGTCTGCCTGTCCCGCATCGGACTTGTCAGCCACAAAAGAGCCTGCAGCTGACGTGGACTTTTTACCCCCTCCATAAATCTTCGTCCGCGAAGCCAAGCCAAAGAAAGTTATTTTTCTGTATATGAGTAGGTGTGTTTGCACTGTTTTGCACAATGGAAAAATGCTGTTTTGTTGGGTTGTGCTGGTGCAGGTATAATCAGATGATAAATGAACTTGAACTTGAAACCAGAATGGAAGTGTTGGCCATGACAATCTTGGTGGCCAGAATGCCTGGTGGAGCTAATACTAATCTTGCAATCCCAAACTTACATTGTAGCTTAAACCTTGAAGAAGAATCTGAAATGATTATTGCTGTGAGCCAGAGGTATGTAGAATCTCTCTTGTACCAAATTATGGACTTAATATCTATACGACCATAATGGCATTTTGTAAGTATCACATTACATTACGTTCCTGAGAAGATTTTGCTTATAAGTTTTTTAATTTCCTTTCTCTTTCTCTCTTTCTGTAGGGGGCGCCAGTCAACACTAAATGGTGACTCATTGTCTGCCTTACGGCAGGCAGAAGGGAACGATAACAGGCCCTTTCAGCTCACGAGCCCGTGCCACCCAATTACACCCGATTGACTATTGACACAATAGGCTACATCCCACAGTGGGAGGGAACCGGAGTCCCCCCTCCCCCCGAAAAAAACCATGCAGACACAGAAAGAACGTACAAGCTCCTTATAGACGCCACTGGATTCAAACCCAGGCCCTGATTGCTGGTATTGTAATAGCGCTGTGCTAACTGCTGCGCTAACCGTGCTGCCCACAAGTTCTACAGTGTCCTATAGCACCTGAGTATTCTCTGCCATGGAATTATATCAGGTAGTCAAATTGTCATTTAAGCATGTCTGCTTCTGATCAGCACCATTCTATACTGCACTCATCATCCTCCACAGTCAATGACTTGAATAAGATTCCCTGGGAAATACTGTACGTGCTGAGTGTTGTAAAGTCATAAAAAGGACTCTTCAGTGCCATTCTTACTATGCACCTTGCCAATCATGAGGAATATTCCTTCCGTCAATTCCTCTTATCACTGCAATAAGCTGTTTTTCTGTTGGTTTATATTAAAAACACTGTATTTTCAAACCTTTCCCAAGATATGAGCTGCACAGTTAGTGCAGTGGTTACTGCAGTGCTGTTACAGCGCCAACGATCAGGAATGGGGTTCAAATCCCGTGCTGTCTGTAAGGAGTTTGTATGTTCTCCCAGTGTCCTCCCACCATTCAAAGCGTACCAGGGGTTGTAGGTCAAGCTCGTGGGGTGAAAGGGCCTGTTATGTGCTGTATGTCTAAGATTAAAAAAAAATAAAAGCCATGAATGTGGCTAACACATTTAATGGAGTAATAGCTTTTCAAAATTCTCACCTTCAATATTAATCTAGGTATTAAGTATCCTGTTCACCCAAAATAAAATACCACTATCCTCAAAATCCGCTGCACCTGTGAAGTCAAATAGAATTTATGTTCATTATGATGATCTTTTGTCAGAACAGAAACAGAACAGAAAGATTATTGATCTGAAGTACTCACCCTGATCCTGTCTCTACAAATTCTTCCTGATTTGAAATGCCAGACCAGCATTTTTAGTTCTTATTTCAAACTTCCAGCTGCTATTTTTTTTTCTTTTCAATCTAAAGACCCAATTGGGTCAACTCTCACCTCATCAACTCCTTGCTCTCATCAGTTCATCATTATAAATTGTACAGAAGGATGGATTCAGATATTTAATGTTTGGTCTTTGCCCTCTGTGTATGACATGCATTTCTAATGTGTTCGGACGTGTACAAAAGCGAAGCAAGAGAGATCTCATAATAATATAGCAATAAAAAAAATATGGTGATTAGAATTTCTGCCTAATTTTACAGCTTTCGTGTGCCAGATACAACAATCATCCTGAGGTATTCTCTGTAGAGAGCTACATGTTTAAATTTTTGAAATGGATACACAGAAATTCATCCCACAATATTAGCGTTATTGACTTTTCTGTAGACTCTTCACTTTCTTGTGCTGTCCAATTAGCATGTTAATGCTTTAGCATCAGTGGATTTCAAACCCTCCTGAAGGATTGCATTTCTTGGAAGTCTGATATGGATTTAGGGATGCAATGAAGACATAATGAAATGAGATCTTGCATTCCTCTTGAAAAAATAATATAGTTTACATGATAAATATCACTTTTTAAAAAAAATATGGAGCCCATATCTACAACATGGTGGTTTGAAAATTTAAGCTCTCAATAGCTCGTCTTGATAGTTGTTCTCAGCTTCACGTGGTTGATTTGAATTTATATATGTATTTGCTAATCTCCTTTTCTTCTTTTTTAGGGGTACTTGGGAAGGAAGGGGGTGGTGGGGAGGGATTTGGTTTATTTATACCACATGTATTACACATGTATTACACATGTATTATACATACATATACACACACACACACACACACACACACACACAAATATATAAATATATATAATTCATTATTAATAGAAATATATTCTGGCTTTAAAATTTTAAATAAATTATTCCAAAAAAAAATCTCATCCAGCTAACCCCAGCAGTCTACTCCCATTGTTAAGACAGTGATAGATGTGCAGTTCATAGTGCAAACAAGTGGCACTTCTCTCCAACATGTGCATCCATGGTCTGTTTGTGTTTAGTCAACTCCAAGTGACATTGCAGCCTTGGTCTAAACATGGAATAAAACACTGATTTTCTGAAGCAGAAAGAGATTAACATCGATTTTAACAGAGGGTGGTAAAACTGATGACAGTAAGGATCAAGCAGAAAATCTTCACTGGACAATGTCAAACCTCACACCATGTCTAAGGTTGGTCAACTCCAATCATCTCAGTTAGAACTCCTCAGGGCAGTGTCCTGGGCCCAACCATTTCCAGCTGCTTCATGAAAGATCTTGCTTCCAAGATAGGGTCAGAAGTGGGAATGATTGCTGATCATTTCAAGGAGTTTTTCATTTCCTCAGAAAATGAACTAATCCATGCTTACATATAGCAAGGTCTAGAAAACATTAAGGCATGGGCTCATGAGGCAAGTGCATGCCTGCTACAAAAATGCAAGCACTGATCATCATGAACAAAAGTGAGTAAACCCTTCACACATGACATTTAACAGTACCATAATGCTAATTCCCCTGCTATTCATTTGTGTGTGTGTGTGTGTGTGTGTGTGTGTGTGTGTGTGTGTGTGTGTGTGTGTGTGTGTGTGTGATAGCTTATTATACCTACATTATTCCAAACAGTATCAAAACTCACAGCATTCCAGGCAGACCTAAGTAATAAAAATAGAGTTTAATGGACCTCCATTCCTCGACAAAAACCCACACCTGTGGAAAAATGCTCATTGGTGAGCATAGCAGTGATTCAAAATACTGCATGTCATTTTATGCCTAAGACACTGAGATTTAGAACTCAAGTTCCAACAAAAGTAAAGGATGAAATACATGAGAAATAATATCATAATATTTGGAATTCACATCCTAAAAAAAACTGCAAACAGTCCAAGCTGCAACAAATTCAGCAACTTCAAACTAGACTTTTGTCTCTCCACTCAATTAATTTCAGTATTTGTCTCTGCCAGTTTAATATTCCCACAGACATACCTTTATTATTCACTTGTTTTGAACCACCCTCTTTCAGCCATCACTACTACTTGCATAATTTATTTGAGGATTCACAACCCTATTAAACCAGAATATGTTTAAGGTGACTGGAGGAAAGTTTAATGCAATGGTTCTCAAGCTTTTTCTTTCCACTCACGTACCACTTTAAGTATTCCCTATGCCCTGGGTGCTCTGTAATTAGTAAGGGATTACTTAAGGTGGCATGTGGTTGGAAAGAAAAAGTTTCAAAACCACTGTTTTAATTGTACCTAATTGACTTGTTATGTGCATGGTTTCAAAACGCCAAAGGAAATAGGCCAATGACAATTTTTCTCAAGCAAAATATTTCAATAAAAATTGGGTCTAGAGCAGTAGTTCTCAGTCTTCCCTTCTCAATCACATACCACCTTAAGCAATCCCTTACCAATCACAGGGCACCGATGGCATAGGGATTACCTAAATTGGTGTGAGTGGAAAGAAAAAGGTTGAGAACCTCTGGTTTAGCAGGAATGTAGGAGGCATATTTTCTTTGACATATAGAATGGTGGGTGTCTGGAATGTATTGCCAGAAAAGATGGTGGAAGCTGACATTCAAAAGACTTTTAGGCAGGCACATGGATGTAAGAAAAATAGAGGGTTTATGGGTGCAAGCAATGGAAGGATAGATTGAGTAGACTAGGTTTACAGAGATCTCCACTCAACATCATGGGCTGAAGGTCTTGTGCTGTGCTGTAATTTTCTATGAAAATTAGAAGTTGTGGATAGAAAGCCTAGGAGTCAGTGGTTAATGGAGTTCTGCAAGGATCTAGTCTGCGACCCCTGCTCTTTGTGATCTTTATAAATGACCTAGATGAAGAAGTGGATGGATGGGTCAATAAGTTTGTGGATGACACAAAGGTTGGAGGAGTTATAGATGGAGCTGAAGGTTGCGATAGGTTACAAAAGGATAGAGACAGGATCCAGAGTTGGGCAGAAAAGTGGCAGATGGAGTTCAATCCTGATAGTGTGAGGACATGCCTTTTGGAAGGTCAAACCAGAAGGCTGAGTACAGGGCTAATGGTCAGATAGTTAACAAAGTGGAAGAACAGAAGGACCTTGGGGTCCAAATCCATACTTCTCTCAAGGATGCCATGCAGGCTTATAGGATAGTTAAGAAAGCTTATGGAGTGTTGGGCTTCATTAATAGGGGGATTGAGTTCAAGTGATGAGAGGTCATATTTCAACTCTACAAATCTCTGGTGAGACCACACTGCAATTATTGTGTTCAGTTCTGGTCACCTCATTACAGGAAGGATGTGGAAGCTAATGGAAGGGGTACAGAGGAGATTTACCAGGATGTTGCCTGGACTGGAAAATAAGTCATATGAGGCAAGGTTAGCAGAGCTCTGACTATTCTCTTTGGAGTGAAGAAGGTAGAGAGGAGACTTAATAAAGGTTTACAAGATTCTTAAAGACACAGATAAGATAGACAGCCAAGCCTTTTTCCAGGGTGGGAGTAGCAAATACCAGAGGAAATCTGTATAAAATGAAGGGATGGAAGTTTAGGGGAGACATCATTGTGGGTGCCAAGAATGCCTTACCAGGGGTGATGGTAGAGGCTGAAACATTAGGGGAATTTAAAGTACTTCGACAGGCACATGGATAAAAGAAAAATAGAGGGTTATGAGGTAGGAAGGGTGTTTTGGTAGGAATATGTAGGTCAGCACAACATCGAGGGTCTGTGCTATAATGTTCTATGTTCTATGTAAGTATTAAATCCCAAAACCAGAAACCTGTGAAGGCAAGAACTGGTGCTGACAGACAAGAACCTGATTCAGAAAGAGCTGCTGAGAAAGAATGCAAATGCTACTTTGCCCTATGGTTATACATTTTGAACATTCATACATCTTCCTGCTGTTGATTGCTGAACTTACTTTGCATCTGTCACTGTAAAAAAAAAACTACTGGAATCAAATAGTAAATTCTAAAATTATTTCAGTAGTTAGAACAAGATATTAAAATGAAGCCTTGATTGCAAGGGCATTGATATTGAAGATTTTGTTACCTAACGGAATCCATCAGATCAAAGATAATACCTATGACAATTGTCACAGATAAAATATCTTCATTACATGTTTGTATAACACTTGCCTAACAAATAATTATGGTACGTTAATATTGTTTCGATTGGGCCACATCATTATGTCAATATAATTGAAGCTTCTGTTAATTAATTGAGTCTGTTAATGAATTTCATAGTTGGAACAGTCCAGAGTGATAATAAAAATTTCACACTTAATTGCTTTCATTAACTATTTAACTGATCTTAGCCACACTGATTCGTTGTAGTTTTTCCATAATATTGCCTCCATGAGCATCGAATTCTTATATGAAACTGCAGTACAAAGTTGACAGAGTGTTGCATTTGTGTAGATGAACTGGGACCTCTTTACTCTCTCAAGCAGACACACACAGAAGATTTCAAGATGCTAATTTGAGTGGAGCAAATGAGTTATTCTAAAGATCCTGGCCAACAGTCTTTCCTCAATCAAACTCACTTACCATATTATCCACGTTCCATAATCATCTATGTTTTGGTGATTCACTCTCATTAAGATACATCTTAAATATCTGATGAGGAAATAGCTTCTTCACATGGGTAGTAAATCTGCTGATTGACTGCTAAAACAACTCTCCATGACTCTACTATTTATTAATAATATTTATTTATATATATATATATAAAACACACACACACACACACGCGCACGCGCGCGCGTACTATGTATCATTTGTCTATAGGTGTGTTACGTCTGTACAAAGCTGTGCTTTGTGGGCCCAAGAACACTGTTTCATCGAGTTGAATGGATACAATAAGATAACAGATAAACTTGAACTTAAATGTGAGAGTGTCCATTTCAACCACCCACTCAAGCAGTGTGCTCCAGATTCCTACCCCCATACCAGAATAGATATGAGAAGAAAATTCTTCAGCCAGAAGGTGGTGAATTCTCCGGAGTTCATTCCCACAGATGGCTGTGGAGGTCAAGAACTTGTGTGTGTGCTTAAAAAAAAGCAGAGGCTGATAGGTTCTTGATTACTAAGGGCATCAAAGGTTATGGGGAAAAGGCTGCAAAATAGGGTTGAGGGGAAAAAAATACATTAGCCATGATTCAATTGGCAGGGCAGAGTCGATGGGCCAAATGGCTTAATTCTGCACCTTTCCAAATGGTCTTGTGGTCATATCTTTCTCATATCGATCTCAATATGTTTATTTACCTATCCAGGTAGATTGATATATAAAGAGATAGGATATAAAATGTCAAAATCTGAGTCTAGATCTTACTCCTTGGTTGAAAGTGCTAAGTGCGCAACACAGTAACTTTGTAGGAGCTACACACTGCATTGTGCCTCCAAGTTTTCCATGATTTCCAATGATCCGAACAGAAATGATTTCAAAAGAGGAGCACCACATTCTACCACTGCCAAAGCACATTTTCATCTGTCACTTCTATCTAATGAAAAATAACTAGGTTATAAAAAACAATAAAATGCATAGGTTTATGAGATTATTTGGAAATACATTTTGCTTAAATCTAAAAAATAACCTGTCAATTTGACAGCTGGTACTGCTGAACTCTGTACAAATGATCATTTGTTTCTTAATTGTTACTGGGGAGTTTGATGATCATGCTCTGTAATGTTTGGGTAACTATGAGTTCAAAGCCAATTTCACCACGTAGGTTAAATATTGATCACAAATATAGCTTCCTCCCTTGCACTCTAAGAAACATAGACATTCAATTTTCACAGATACATCCACATCCATTGTCCATGATTCAGTTAAAAGATCCAGTGTTGAGCCAGTAGGAAACAATTTTAATTGAATTAGTACAAATGCTAACAGCAAGTTAAATGTTGATGCAAAATAATCAGAAGTCTAAAGATGCATTTGGTCAGGGATGATTAAAATCTCTATGCAACCTAGCAGTAGCTCAAATGAGTTATCCTCTTATGGACAGTAGCATGACTACATTTGGCTATTTAAATTTTGGGGGGCTATATACTAATGACCACACAGTGTCTGGGAACTTGAGAGGTCCCAGTTCTTGCTGTAAGTACAAATCATTCAACTCCACAACCCCACCAAAACCATTTCATTAAACTATTACTGTATTGCATTAGAGCTTTTGTTTTATATTCTCCAATACCTTTACCTACCAATGTTTTTCCATCTCAGGTTTAAAGGTTTCTCTTCAACTTCAAGTTCAAGTTTATTTATCATCCGATTGCACTCGTGCAACCTGAGAAAACAGTGTTCTCTGGATCTTGGTGCTAAACACAAGCAATACATATGCAGGACAAATATACATATAGAGAATAAATAAATATTGTTTAATCATAGTAGAGTTTTGAATGGTTAGTGTCAGCAGTTCATTTTGTGGTTCAACATTCTCAATGCCCGTGGCAAGAAGCTGTTTCTCAACCTGGTGGTTCTGGCTCTAATCCTCCTGTATCTCTTTCCTGATGGGAGTATCTGAATGATGCTATGTGCAAGGGTGCTCGGGGACCCTTAAGGATTTTGTGCACCATACAACAGTTCATATCAATGGGGGTAGGGTGGGGGGGACACTCCAGTGAACCTCTGCCACTCTTATGGTCCTGTGGATACACTTCCCATCCATTTATCTGCATCAACCATACCACACTGTGATGCAGCTGGCCAGAACGCTTTCATTAAAGCTCCTGTGGAAAGTTGACATGATGGTGATGTTGTGTATTTCCCCTTTGGAAATAATGTTACTTGGAGGAGAGGTAAGCATGTTTGTATTCATTAATATGGCACCAAACACTGAAACACCCCTGCAACGTAACTCCGTGAATTTGACGCATTTGCATTCCCACCACACTCTTCCCCCTAAAAATAATGGCAACAAGCATCAAATTTAACGACGCTGAGACTACAGAGAGTTTAACTATGTCTTCCATTGATATAATAACTGAATCCATATCAGTGCTACTTAACTTAAAATGTATTAACTGGAAACATCCAAAAATGTATTAACTGGGAACATACAAAGTCTTTTTAAGTCTTTGAGATGCACTGCATAAACCTTTTAGTGTTCTAAATGTACTGGACACATCCCACAAGGTATCCTCATCAGGCCAATGGGCTGGATAATTGGATTGACTGCTCTATACTTCATTTGCCCACCATGAGATGAAGCAAATGAACTGTTCCTGTGCATCATAGGACTTGAATCTTCCATGCCCACCTCGGCATTATTTTGTAAGAATTTTGAAGGACCTCTGGTTTTCTCCAGTTGATCCTGATTCTTTTGTAAAACTCGCATCATGGAGATCTGTTCACAAATTACTCGATTGATTGATTCCAAGTGTCTACACTTTGCAGATTGTACTTCAAGTTGATTGGACAATTCATCAGTCTTCCTTTGCAGCCTGTTATTAGTAACCTTAGGTTCAGAGCACCCAAAATCCAGTTCTTACATAAACTGTCCAAGATTTTCTTTCAGCTCTTTTTCTGTCATCTTCACTATTGTGTAGCGCACACAATACGGTGGTGCTGCAAAAAGAAAGGAACACGTCTGCACCGAGCTGGGTGAACCAGTACTGACTCTTTATTCAAACAGACAGCGACATTGCGAAGCCCCCCACCCGCCACTCTGGCTCACGGGAGTGACGTCAGCACACAGTCTCAGGAGCAGCGCACGCTCCTGCAGTCCGCTCTTTAACCCTGATAGTTCTCCTCAGTGAGGACCTGGTTCCTGTGCCGTTGTGTGAAGGCTGTGTGCTGTGATGATTTGGCCCTTTATGTATGGGGCCAGACCAGACCACTACACCGCACCCCCCACATTTCTCACAGTCTTTGTTTTAGAGTCCTTAGGGGGGCGGCCACTTTGCTGCAACTGAGAGGCAGGGAAAGGTTCTGTGCCGTCTAAATGGGCCCGTTTCAAATGGTCCATAGTCAGCATGTCCTGTCCACCCCCAACATCCAGAGTAAAAATCACCCCATCCCTCTTAAGCACTTTAAAAAGTCCATTGTAAGGGGGTTGTAAAGAGGTTCCTGGTTGACCCCTCCTGACAAAAACAAGATCCACAGTTTTCAAATCTTCTGGAGTGTGGCAGGGTGGTGTGCCATGTGTGATAGTAGGAAGTGGGGATGGGTTGGCTGAGCTGTCCTTTAAACACTGCAGGACATCTATGGCATTGGGTTGTGGTTCAGTGGAGCTGAAATGGAGGTCATCTGGAATGGCGAGTGGAGTCCCGTAGACTATCTCAGCCGACGAGGTGGGGAGGCCTTCTTTGATTGCTGTGCGAATGCCGAGCAGGACCCATGGAAGTTTGACTATCCAGTTCAGGCCCTGAAGTCGTGCTTTCAGAGATGCTTTCAGGTGGTGGTGAAAGTGCTCTGCCAGTCCGTTGACCACAGGGAGAAGGTGAACTGGGCTCCTCAGTCGGAGGTAATATGTGAGGGGATGTCATAAAGAGCAACCCACTGCAACATGAATGCTCGCACGCAAGTTTCTGTGTCACAAGATGACATAGGGACTTCCTCTGGCTGGTGTGTGAAACGGTCGACCACAGTGAACAGGTACCTCATCCCTTGGCTGATTGGCAGTGATCCCACGATATCCATGTGGATATGGTGGAATCTGCTTTCGGCAGGTAGGAATGGTTGTAATGGTGCCTTGGTGTGTCGTTGGATTTTGGCATGTTGACATTGTACGCAGGTATTCATCCAGAGACAGACTTCGTGATATAGTTCGTGCCATAATAAGTGATCTGAGATGAGGCGGACCGTTGATCTGATGGAGGGCTGCGAAAGTCCATGCACTTGGTTGAATACCTGGCATCTCCAAACAGCGGGAAGGATGGGCCTTGGGTGGCCAGTGAACATGTCGCAAAGGAGTAGTGGTCTTCCTGGTTCAGGGGCGAACTCCTGTACTTGCAGTCCTGTAATGGCCATGTGGTAGGCCTGTGTGTGCATCCTTGGCCTGGTTACAGGTGAGTTGGAACATGTCAATACCATCCGTAACCTTGGAAATTGTTGGACATGAGAGTGCGTCTACTACGACATTGGACATCCCTGTGATGTGTCGAACGTCTGTAATAAATTCTGATATAGGAAATGTAGCATTGCTGTCTGGCTGATCATGGGTCCGGGCTCTTCCCCAGCGCTTGCACCAGTGGTTTGTGGTCTGTGTATGCCGTGAATACCCGGCCTTCTAGGATGTACCTGAAATGGCGTATAGCCAGGTACAGAGCCAGCTGCTCCTGATCAAAGCACTGTACTTAAGTTAGGGTGGTCTCAGGTGCTTGCTGAAAAAAGCAAGTGGCTTCCATTGTTGACCGACCCGGTGCTGCAGTACTGCGCCAACCGCTCTTTCGGAGGCGTCCATCATCAATGAAAAAGGGAAGACTGTGTCTGAGTGGGCCAGGAAAGTGGCTTCAGTTAGTGCTATTTTGGATGCATCGAAGGCTTGGAGTGCTTTAGTGGCCCAGATGAGTGTCTTCTCACTCCTTTTGATGAGGTCGAATAGCCAATGAGGTTGCATGATGACTGCTGCTCCTGGGAGGAAGTGATAGTAAAAGTTCACCATCCCTACGAATTCCTGCAGTTCCTTCAGAGAGGTTTGTTTGTCGGTTAGTGGAGTGGCTCCCATGGTGGTGATATAATGTCCCAGGAAATCGATGGTGTCCAAGCCAAGCTAGCATTTAGCTGGGTTGATCGTTAACCTATGAGCCTGAAGCTTGGCGGAGAGCTGCCAAAGGTGTTCCCTGTGAGCTCCTGCGTTGGGGCTGGAGATGAAAATATCATCTAGATAGACGAATATTCCCTCCAGGTCCTGAGTCACCACATCCATAAGGAGCTGAAACTTCTGGGCCGCATTTTTTAGGCCAAAAGGCATGCGCACAAATTCAAAAAGTCTGAAGAGGGTCTTTGGGATATCACTGGGGTGTACTGGGATCTGATGATATCCTTTAACCAAATCAACTTTAGAGAAGATCCGAGTCCCCCGGAGTTGAGCAGCGAAATCTTGCACATATGGTATTGGATACCAGTATGGCACAATTGTGTCATTTAACCGCCAGTAGTCTCCACATGGGTGCCATCCTCCAGAGTTTTTGGGAGTAGGGGGGAGGCCCAAGGGCTGTTCGAGTGGCAGACGATACCCAACTCCTCCTGGATGCAAACTCGATTTTGGCCAGGAGGAGCTTGTCCTGGGGGAGTTGTCCTTCCCTCGCATAAATTGGTAGTCCAGTGGTCTCAATGAAGTGCTGCACACTGTGTGCAAGTTCTGTGTCATGGAAATTCGTGGCTAGCAGCGAAGGGAAATCGGCCATGAGGGAGTTGTACTCATTCTGGTTAGAGGCGTGGATTCCCATCGGCTGGAAATTTCTTTGGCGTCCAGTGAGGGGCAAAACCTGGAAGGTTGCTGCGTTCACTAGGCAGCACCTGGTCAAATCCACCAGCAGTTTGTTGGCCCATAGCAAGTCTGTCCCTAGGAGGGCCTGACCCATGGAGGCAACTGTGCACTCCCATCAGAAAACCTTTCTATTAATGATTGGTCTGTTTTCTTTGGTTGAAATGGCTCATGATATACAACAGAATTGGGCCTGGCTTTAAAACATACTGCTTCTTTTTGTTTTCTCAGCTCTTCTTTCATCATTTGTGGCCAATCTTCTTCTGCCAGACATGCATCCAAACTGAGTTCCTGACACACTGCGTGGAGCTCTTTCAGGCACACACCAATGCTCTTATTCAGCTCCTGCCTTAAATTGTTTTCCTCTGCTATCATCATATCCAAAATATGCCCTTTAACAACTTCTGTACTTTGCAGTCTTTGATCTTCTGGAATTCCAACCTCTTCCCAGATATTCTGAAGTCCTGGGCCTGTTCATCAGGGAGACATAGAGCTTTATTTGGTGTCATCCTGTTCTATCAAACCATGCATAGAAGATGTTCAGTCTGTCCCAGAAGGGACAATGGGCTCAACCAAGCAATAGTGCATCAGAGAATCAGAAGAGAGAGGAACAAACTTTGTTGAACTCACAGTAAGTCCACAAATTTGCTTTCTGATTTGTATTTTACAGAAATTGAAATACATTATTTGCAAAACATATTGTGAAATTTCTAGGCCATTGTTCATTAACAGGAATAAATATTAAATACAAGTAAAAGAGTACAATGAAAAATAACAGACTTAAGCAGAGAAATTGAACATGGTTAAAAGGTCTCATATGACTGGAACCTGTGGAGGCACAAGAGGAAACAGGTTGAAATATCAAATATTAAGCAAACACAAAGAACCAATAATGGGACAAATGACCATACATTGGCTTATAACCTCATGAACTTCTGTTTTTTTAAAAAATCTTCCCAATAGTATATAGTTTTGCTAAGAAATATCTACTAAGATTCTGGAGACAAATTCTGTGGTGAAAATAAATGCTTAATGAATTTGACTACAATTTCACAGAAAATCATTGAACAATGGAAGCATTTGGATGTGACATCATCTTGCCTCGTCTCTATTTTGTCCCTCATTTAAGAGAAAGTTGGATGTGTACGTGGAGGAGAGGGGGGTTGGAGGGTTATTGGCGGAGAGCGGGAGGTTTGAGCTAGTGGAGTTGTTCTCGTGAACCGGTGCGGACTCGAAAGGCCAACATGGCCTGTTTCCGCTCCGTAAATGGTTATATGGTCAATGGGTCAGGTTGAGAAATCAAAAATTAAGACTCCATTAGTCTGGGGACTCCAAGCGGAAATTTCAATATCAAATAAATTATTCTATGTGAGGATTTCAGTGAACTGGGATTCACTGGTATGTGGTACTGATGGCTGGCTCCACCCCCATCTGCTCACATATAAACCCTGGCTTCCTGCCTAAACCCAGAACCCTTCTCAAGACTACTGTGAAACCCTACCCATAGTTATAAGCTAATGAAACATTTGTTCTCCCTCCAGTTATGAGAGCTTTTATTTGCACTACAAGAATTCAAATTCAAAAGCAAGACTAGTTTTAAGAATAAGTGGGCAGCCAAATAATACCTGCTAATGTGAAGTGCCGCACAAGTTCAAAGTGACAGATTCAAAAGTAAACATTATCTTTGTTTTACTTCTCATCACTGGTAATGTTAACCATAATCTTTGATTTGTTACTCATCACTGTAAAATGAAAAGTGATGGTTCTGCATCATTGGACTGTACACTTATCTTTCTATGAACACAAAACTGCCTTCAGTTTTGGTGCACTTTGAAGCTAATAATACACTGAGAATTTCAGCATAAAAATTCCAAAAGGTGCTACTGAGTGTCAACATGAACTGGGAAGGGATATTTTGTACCTTGTCTTTAGTTCTTAACATTACTTTGACTCCAAATCCTTTTCTTGTTCTCTTTGGAATAAGTGGGCCATCTGGTTTAATTCTGACTGTTTCACAATCCCATATAGTTGCCCTCGTCACAGGGCCTAGGGCCATATTAATGAAATGGAAAGATGCTGTCCCTCCCACTCACACGCAATGGTTGTCCAATATGATGGCATGTTTGACTTTGGAAAAAAAATAGATGTTCCACGACTTTATGGGGCTCTTAATTATTTTCAAAATTTGTTCTGGTTATTGACTCCATTGGTTACCTATTTTTTTATTATTAGTAGTGGATTGTTCATGTTAGCCAGTAGCCTCTGTAAAGTGGGGTTTGATAATTAGATAATTAGTTTAAAAACATTTGTATTACTATATAAGATTTGTTAATATTGTCATGTACCTTATGTAACAGTTATTTGATGAAACTAATAAAAATATTGAAAAGAGTGTCAACATGAACTGGTAGTGAACAACCAAAGTGTCATCAAGAACTAGCCTTCATTAATTTTTGCTTTTCATTCACAGTCATTACACAATTACTGCTGCACAGTATTTCAATTCAACCAGCAGAATATCATGCAAATTCTCATCAATCAGTAAAACTTGTGAATCAGTGAACAAGTCTTTCTTAAACACACAAGGAGCCCTAGTATCTGACAGTGCACAGCATCTTAGGAAGGGAGAGTGATTATACTCTTTCGAAATACAGTCAAAACAGCACTGGTAATCCAGCTACCTATTTACTTTAGTTTTCGTTGATCGGAATACTACACCTTTTTATCTTAATATTATTAATGAAGATTGCAAACAGAACTTTGGACATTGTGTTTATTACCAAAAAGGAAATTTGAAGCTCAATGCAATTGTTTCCAGGAATAGCAACTACAGCAGAGAGAGAATCCCGTCAGTAGATTTGGAAGAGTTTTGCAGAGGTTACATTGATTATATCCTTCTGGTGCTCTGAAGGAGTGAGTCTGAAAAATATGGGACAGAAGGGATCACTGCTGTCCATTGGATCCTGAGCTTTATCCTGGGAATGAGCTCTTGAATTTAAACAGTTTTTTCCCTCTGGTGACCAAACTGAAAGCAATAATGTCCTGATTTGCTGAGAGGTGGCTCCTGAAAGGGGTACAGTGCTGCCAAAGCTCATCGAGTGCCGCTCTGGCACCTCAGAAGGCAGCTCCAGCACCTCCTCATCGCCGGTTTTGGTGAGCTCCAGCACCTAAAAATTTAGCACTGCACCCCTGAGTGCATTTCACATTTTTCAAGGTCTTGTGATGGACAGGAAACATCAGTAATGCTGTCACATCCTCCTCCATGCTTCAATTAATTAGTTGATGATGACTTGAATTTTGGCCTACAAATATGTAAATGCAGAAATGTCATCTACATACTGCAACTTAACTACCAACCTTGAGATGAGCTTAGTTTGGGGTGAGTGGAGCTACAGAAGACCACAAAGCTGTAAGATATAGGAGCAGAATTAGGATATTTGGCCCAATGCATCAGCTCCACCATTCATATCATGGCTGATGTATTTTTCCTCCCAACCCCATTATCCTGTCTTCTCCCCATATCCTTTGACGCTCTTACTAGTAAAGACCCTATTCAAGCACACCCAGTAACATGGCCTCCACAAATGCATGTGGCAATGAATTCAACAGATTCACCACGTTCTGGCTGAATAAATTTCTCCTAATCTCTGTTCTAAAGGGGTGTCCTTTTATTCTGCAACTGTGTCCTCTGTTCTTGACTCTCCCACTGCTGGAAACAGAAACATCTACATGACATCCACTCTAACCAACCCTTTCAATATTTCAATGTTTCCATTACATTCTTCCTCATTGTTTTAAACCCCAATGAGTATCATTCCAGAGCTAACACACATTCCTCTAATTCCCGGGATCATTCTCATAAAATTTTTCAGGACCCTTTCCTTAGATGTGAGGCCCAAAACTGCTCACAATACTCCAAATGTGGTCTGGCTAATGCCTTTTAAATCCTCAGCATTACTTGCTTGCTTTCATATTCTAATCCTCTCAAACGGAATGCTAACATTGAATTTGCCTTCCTTACTACCGACTCAACTTGCAAGTTAACCAATGCTAGAACTCCCAAGTCCCTTTGAACCTCAGATTTCTGAATTCTTCCTCCTACTTCAAAAGTAGCCTGCTCTCTCTTCCTTCTACCAAAGTGCATGGCCATACACTTCCTTACAATTTATTCCATTAGTCACTTCTTTGCCCATTCCCCCATCCTGACCAAGTTCTTCTACAGATTCTCTGTTTCCTCTACACTACCTGCCCTTCCATCTATCTTTGTGTCATCTCCAAATGGTCACAACACCATTAATTTTGTCACCTGAATAAATTACATATAATGTGAAATGCAGCATACCCAACACCAATCTCCCCTAGTCACAGGCAGCTGGCCGGAAAAGGCCTCCTTTATGCTTGCATTCAGCCAATCTTCTTGAGTTTGAACAGTTCGCAAGATGTCTTGTAGATTCCCTCCATTCCTGCAAATCACTTGCTGGAGGCAAGATGAAGGTTGAGAGAAGTATTGGTGAAATAATGCAGACTTGCATGATATAAGTCTACGTTGATATTTTCAATCATCCAAATACATGTGGCTTTTCACTACAACATTCCCTTTCAATCCCCCAAGTTGAATATCCTCCTTTCCATCATGCCATCATCAGATCACTTGTCCTAGTTACAGACTTTGTTCACTTCAAGGAAGTAGTGTTTTGTTACTGGACAAGGTGAAAAGATGAGGCCCCTGCATCATGACTTCCTGAATTTTCAACAAAGTCACGTTCATTTTTCCCACACCAACATCCATAACTCGACCACTACCTGACTCAAACGGTGTGACTACCTACTTGATCAAACTGCGAGTAACTCTTCCACTCCATAACACTCCGTAACATCTCTTGACCGGAAGTCCTTCAAGATTCAGCCGTATACCACAATTGTGATTCTTCTTTCTTCTTCTTTGGCTTGGCTTTGCGGACGAAGATTTATGGAGGGGGTAAAACTCCACGTCAGCTGCAGGCTCGTTTGTGGCTGACAAGTCCGATGCGGGACAGGCAGACACGGTTGCAGCGGCTGCAGGGGAAAATTGGTTGGTTGGGGTTGGGTGTTGGGTTTTTCCTCCTTTGCCTTTTGTCAGTGAGGTGGGCTCTGCGGTCTTCTTCAAAGGAGGTTGCTGCCCGCCAAACTGTGAGGCGCCAAGATGCACGGTTTGAGGCGATATCAGCCCACTGGCGGTGGTCAATGTGGCAGGCACCAAGAGATTTATTTAGGCAGTCCTTGTACCTTTTCTTTGGTGCACCTCTGTCATGGTGGCCAGTGGAGAGCTCGCCATATAACACGATCTTGGGAAGGCGATGGTCCTCCATTCTGGAGACGCGACCCACCCAGCGCAGCTGGATCTTCAGTAGCGTGGACTCGATACTGTCGACCTCTGCCATCTCGAGTACTTCGACATTAGGGATGAAAGCGCTCCAATGGATGTTGAGGATGGAGCGGAGACAACGCTGGTGGAAGCGTTCTAGGAGCCGTAGGTGGTGCCGGTAGAGGACCCATGATTCGGAGCTGAACAGGAGTTTGGGTATGAAAACAGCTCTGTATACGCTTATCTTTGTGAGGTTTTTCAGTTGGTTGTTTTTCCAGACTCTTTTGTGTAGTCTTCCAAAGGCGCTATTTGCCTTGGCGAGTCTGTTGTCTATCTCATTGTCGATCCTTGCATCTGATGAAATGGTGCAGCCGAGATAGGTAAACTGGTTGACCGTTTTGAGTTTTGTGTGCCCGATGGAGATGTGGGGGGGCTGGTAGTCATGGTGGGGAGCTGGCTGATGGAGGACCTCAGTTTTCTTCAGGCTGACTTCCAGGCCAAACATTTTGGCAGTTTCCGCAAAGTCACGTTCATTTTTCCCACACCAACATCCATAAATCGACCACTACCTGACTCAAACGGTGTGACGACCTACTTGATCAAACTGCGAGTAACTCTTCCACTCCATAACACTCCGTAACATCTCTTGACCGGAAGTCCTTCAAGATTCAGCCGTATACCACAATTGTGATTACTGCCTCCATAATGTCACATGCTGCAGTATTTAAAAAAAAACTTTCCTGCTTCAAGTTGTGGACATTTTTATTCATTTGATATTACCATTGTTTTTAACCTACTTAGTTTATCTTCTAAAACCACTGAGGTATCTGAAGCCTCCTTTAAAAATTTTCCTTTTTAACTATGTCTAGCTCTCAGTTTTAATACTCTAGAGAGTATAATTGCATGGAAATAATTATTAAGCAATCATTTAACTGCAAAGGCATCTTTTTGTGGTTGATAGGCTTTTTGTTACTTATTATTCAATGGCTACATTGAATCCAGTGTGATTTTATAAATGTATTACATAATAAGGTATTTTGTATTAATGTAATAATTGTGAAAAAGACCATCCCAATACACACAGAAATATACATGTGAAGAAAGCAGTATGAATTTGTTTGCAATATCAATCATATTTCACATGAGCATCTCACCTTCCAAATCAAGTTAGTTGATTTTGACGATCCTTATAATTTCTGCACATTATTCCAATCATTCAGAGTATTTGTTTTCATTATTTCTTCCCACTTAGCTATTTCTTTTCTTTTTTAGAGAGGCAGGCAAATCCTTTCTCAGCTTAACGACCAGCAATTGTGTAAATAATGGAACCAGCATGATGACTTGACAATTTAATGTTCCAAATAATTCGCCTCAGAATACAGCTAATAATCGACTCAAACTGCTTTCTCTCTGTTTCGAAAGTGCTGTCATAATTATGAAGCTCCAATGAAAGGTCACTGGCATGAAATATTCAGATTTCCCCTCTCACCAAGACGCTGCCTGACCTGCTGTTTGTTCCCAGTAGTTTCTCTTTTTTATTTAAGATCTCTTTGATTGTAGCTATTCTTTAAAAAAAAATGGACCCAAACCGTTTAATTGTGGTGGTGGTGGGGTGGGGAGAGGGGGGTGGTGGTGGTGGTTAATAAATTGGATGGCTCTTCATAAAGGATACAGAGATCGTGGCAGCATGGAAATGCAAACCATGGATCTGATTGCTACTAATTCAGCTTCAACAGTCAAGTGAAGTCTCACTGATTCTCAAGCAAACTCATCAAATTCCCACGATGGCTCCGACTCTCAGTGTTCAAAGTGGCTCACGACTTTTCATCCAGAAGATCAGGACATGTCTTAGGGACCGAAATGATTTTATCTGTAAGTTCCCACCGCGCAACATGGGCTTTGTTTTTCATTGAATTCTAAGATTCATAGAATTGTACAGAGCAAAAATGGGGCCTTTCGATCCACCTCGTCCCTACATGCCTTGGTGCCAACCCCTACTAATCCCATTTGTCTGCATTACGCCCCTATCCCTCAACACTTTTCCTATCTGAGTACCCATCTAAATGCCTTTACCACCTCCTCTGAAAGACTGCTGCCTTCTATAAAAACTAGAGCCAACTTCCATCACCATATAGCAATTACAGCTCAGAAACAGGACAACTTGGCCCTTCTAGTCCATGCCGAACACTTTCTCCCAGCACCCCCCCCCCCCACCCAATGACCTACACTCAACCTGTAACCCTCCATTCCTTTCCCATCCATGTCTAAATCCAACCTCCTTAAATGCTAATATTGAGCCTGCCTCCACCACTTCATCTGGAAGCTCGTTCCACACACCCACCACTCTCTGAGGAATGAAGTCCCCCCTCATGTTTCCTCTAAACTTTTGCCCCTAATTCTCAACTCATATCCTCTTATTTGGATCTCCCCCTTTCTAAGAGGAAAAAGCCTCTCCACAACCATTCTATCTATACCCCTAATAATTTTAAATACCTCAATCAAATTTCCTCTCAACATTCTATGCTCCAAAGAGATCTCCAGGTCTTCAACATCTAAGTAGCAGTCATGTTCCATAAGCTGTACCACTGTGAACAATGTATTATTGTGTCTCTAACAGAATGTCCCCCTTTACAATGAACAGCATCACCATTCCTGCTTCCCATTTTGTGTGCTGCAAAGGCAGCTACTTGGGCCAGATTCACATGTATAATAATGTCTATTCCAATTTAGGGAAAGGATCTCATCAGAATATCCAGTGAAAACAAAGTGCTCAAATATGGAAGGAAGTTTGCAATAGCATCAATGAAAAACTAATGCAAATATTTAATGACATCTTTGAGCTAAGTAACAACATTGTTATTTTCAATGGATAAGCACGTAATTTTTTCCTTCAATGTACTTCCATCTGGTATTTTCAGAGAGGAAGAAATGTATTTATTATAGTTAATGTAATGGAGACAGAAATACATGATCACTCACCATGAATCAGATGTGGATTCATATGTTCTGTTCAACTAACAGGAAAGGAGAGACAGCTGGTATATGTCACCTATTTACACCATTATTAGCTGGATGATTTTCCAAAATATTATGTAGATACTAACATTTTTGGAAAATCTTCATACCACATCAAAATTATAACTAAATCAGATCCACCATCACTTTTGCAATAATTTTCATTCAGCTGGCACACTCTTCTTTTGATTATAAATCATAGTTTTATCATTAAGATCCCGAGAAAATTAAAGAATGAGTGTAATTCTCTATCACACCATCACAATTTAAAATAAAAAAAACTATAGCAAAAATAGAGATAGTTAGTATGCAGAAAGCCCATGATTTACATTTACATGCCTAGTCTTCCTTATTTTAGACATGCTAATGCAGACAATCCTTGTTATAGACTATGGAGTCTAGCAAGGTTTAAACAGAGCTGGTTACTCCAGGTGCTGGTGTTTGAGGTCATCAAATCTTTGGCTTGGCTTCGCGGACGAAGATTTATGGAGGGGTAATGTCCACGTCAGCTGCAGGCTCATTTGTGGCTGACAAGTCCAATGCGGGACAGGCAGACACAGTTGCAGAAGTTGCAAGAGAAAATTGGTTGGTTGGGGTTGGGTTTTTCCTCCTTTGTCTTTTGTCAGTGAGGTGGGCTCTGCGGTCTCCTTCAAAGGAGGTTGCTGCCCGCTGAACTGTGAGGCGCCAAGATGCACGGTTTGAGGCGATATCAGCCCAAATAGCGAGCCATTTAACAACATCATCAGAAAGTCCCTTTCCATCTGAATATACAATAGACAGAAAGCCTAAATCAGGGTAACTTTTAGAGATTTAAAGTATTGTGTCAGAGGTTGGATATTCGGTTGCCCTAGATACAGAAGGAAAGCAAGGTTCGTAACTGCCTCAATGGATGTTAACTTAAAAGTCATTTAACTTTAATGTGTGCAGATATGTGCTTTCCAGTTGACAGATCACATAATTCTGTGTAACTTAACTGAGGTTGTCTGAGCAGGTCTAAGGCCATTTCTGAATACCCGACTGTGTTAGGTCTCCATTACAGTTGAGAGAGACTTTATTCATTTTCACCCACCCTCAAATCCCTCCAAACAGAGGAATTTGACTTGACTTAAACAGTGTTTCATAATCCTTCAATCACTAGTACCAAACAACCCATCTACCCACAATGTGGGACTAACCACAGGACGACACAGAATGTCTCAGACTCTGCAAGTCCCGTTTAATAGAGCATGGCAGCTCCTGAATTTCCCAGCAATTACCTCTTGTACCTGACTGATGCAGCTTTAGCAATATCAATCAATTACTAGCCAATATTTTTATGAATGTGTGTAGACAAATTGTTTGAGTGAGGTCCCCATGCAGCTACAATGCAAGTAAGTCTCCTGAACTACACAAGTTTGTCCAGATTATAAAATGCAAATATTATCTAGGATGTAATGCAAATTCCTTTCACTCCACCTGTCAATTGGTTATAACTGCACTTAACTCTACATTGTGCTGTGCTGAACATCCAACAAGATCACAATGTTTTTCTCAGAGACATATCCCATCAGTGGGAATATCGCATACATGCCTGATATAATTAAAGTCAGACAGAAGTAAAAACAAGGTTAAACCTGGTCTGCAAACCTGCCACAGCATCATGGAGTAGTAGAACCATGCACCACAACACCAGCCTTTGAATACCTTGCTGCAGTCTCCAAGAAAGAATCACAGATATGCAATGAAATGCCAGCCTCTGGGTTATGACAGGGACAAATCTGTTCCAGCTTATGCCTTCTGATGACCGTCCACTTTGACCCACCTGCAGTGCACAAAGGTTCCAATATCCTCCAGGAGATGGAAAACATTTTTGGGGGTAAAAAATCAACCATCCCACACTTAAACCACCACAAAGGTATTTTAAATCATGCCATTAAACAGCAACCAACATGTGTGCTGGGAAATCAAGCCCACTTTCCTGAAGGAAGAATCTGTGGAAGAAGTGCAAAGTAAGGAAAAAAGACCTCAGCACTAATCCCACAGTATGAGTCCCTACTTTTGATTTCCCTTGAAGACAATGGAGAGAGTGCCAAGGAGCAGCTGCTTGACAAAGGAAAGATACTGAATAATCCAAAATGCACCAGCAATGATGAGTCCATCGCATCGACCTGCTCATTCAGATCAACTGCAAGAGGTACCTAATTTTCAATGACATCGCTGGAAATCTTGGCTGATTGGCAGACTGAATATCTCAGAAGTGCAAGTATTTCCATGTCATGCAAAAGAAAGACCCTGAACTGCTGAATTTTAACAGATATTCTGAATCTAAAGAAGTGCATTGATGGAATTTAACTTTGCTTGATGTATCAACACAGGTCACAGAACACACAGGCTGTTCCATGGAACCAGTGATTTGAATGAATCACAGGAGAGTCCACTGCGACATTGTCATGTTTCCAGAGATGGGTTTACTTTTCTCAACCCCCTCAGTGAATTAGATTGGCTCATCCGCCACTTTCTTTGCCCAGCTCTGATATCAAATTACCAAGTCTACCTGGAATTAACATTCTTCCAACCTTTTATTGCCAGTGACGACATTCTGAAGCCATATTCATCCAGAAGAAATGTAATCAATCTTCACCTATCCCCAAGGAGATTGACCATTACTTTGCAAATTGAGAGCAGCATGACAAATGCACAATCTCTTTAAATCCTTCATTCTGACTACACATGGCCTCAGCCTCATAATTGGTCATTGGACATACAAATCATCAGGTTTGACAAGAGACAATGCCAAATCAAACTATCTGTCGATTGTTGCAAGATATGCTTCTAACAATGGGCACAAAGCAAAGTCAGGCAGAAAAGTTGACAAAAATACATTCCTCCCTGATGAGGTCCAACCATTTCATGCTTTGAACAGAAGTTCAATGATTCAACATCACATTCAGGTGCATCTGTACCCACAGATACCAGCACAGATGGCAGATCGGACTTCCTGTGAATGAACCCAGAAAGCCATTGGCCAGGATGGAGTTGCTGGGTGTGTCCTAAGAACCAAATTTTAATTTCTCCTATCATCCCAGTGTCAAAGAAAATAAGATAACATGTCTCATAACTACTCTTTCATCGCTCTAACATCCATCATCATGAATTGCTTTGAGTCACCAGTCACTGCTCACATTAATTGCAGCCTCCCAGGCAAACTTGATGCACTACAATTCACCTACTCTACAATCACAACTGGTCCAATACAAACACCATCTCTCTGGCCCTACGCACAGCCCTAGAACACCTGGACAACAGATTTTAATTTCCGATTTATTGTCAGAGTATATACATGGCATCACATATAACCCTGAGATTCTTTTTTCTGGTGGGCAAGGCAGAATTATAAATTATTGATAGTGCAACAAAAAAATCTGTTCACAACATTAAATTTAAATTAAAAATTTGGACAGCATGATAACAGCCATTTTGGCTCACGAGCCCATACCATCCAATTAAGCTAAAACCCCCGGTACATTTTGAATGATGGGAGGTAACCAGAGCCCCCAAGGAAAACACATGAAGACAAGGGGAGAACGTACAAACTCCTTACAGATTGCACGGGATTCAAATTCATGTCCCAATCACTGGTGCTGTGATGGTATTGCATTAACTGCTACATTAACAATGCCATTTACGTGTAAATGAATAAAGAACTATGAACTGATAATAAAATATAAACAAACTGACTGTTCAGTACAGAGAAAATTAAAAAAAAAACACAATAAAGTGCAGAAGTAAAGGTCCTTAATTAAGTCCCTGATTGACTTTATTGTGGAGGAGTCTGATGATGGAGAGGTAGCAGCTGTTCCTGAACCTGGTAGTTTGAGTCTATTCCTCTTTCCCATGGTAGCAGTGAGAACAGAGCATGATAGTTGCCATTCTCCAAAGGCAATGTTCCCTGAAGATGTTCTCAATGGTGGGGAGAGTTTTGCCCGTGATACTGGGGCTGTATCCACTACCCTTGGGAGTATTGGTGTCTCCATACCAGATAGTGATGTACCGGTCAACACACATTCCACTCCCAAATATTGGGGTGCATCAATCAGGATTAAGATGGGAATTAGATTTAATTACACAAATAACTGAAAAAGATTGCATGAAGTTGTGTAAAATAATATGACTAAGATATAGTCATATTATATAATATTAATTTTTCAATATAATTTTTTACATCAATTATTTTTGACTCCATAAAAATTAAATAGATTAAATCCTGCCAAATCAGATTAATGTTTTAGGTGTAGACCTGTGATTGGAACTTTTTTACATTTAACTTGGCGATGTCCTAAAGTTAGACAATTTTGGTTATGGGTAGATAATTTTTTGGAGTGAATTATGGGGTGAAATTCCAACAGGAATTTTTATTGAATAATATTAAGGCTATAGGGAAAAAATTAAGATTAAATATTTATCAAGTTGAATTTGTGTTAATTGCTTTAGCAGTTTCTAGGAAATGTATAGCAATATCATGGAAGTCAGAAATAGATTTAGGTATGGAAAGATGGCGTGCAGAACTTCACATTTGTATATCATTAGAGAACATTACTTATAATCTGCGAGATAAATCTCATGTTTTTTTGGAAAATATGGTGCCCGTATTTACAAAATTTTGGTTTGCATCTATGACTGGCTCTCTGAAGACCTCACTTCTTGGTAACCTCCAATAGAATTTATTGTATAAATGTTTTATTTTCTTGGCATTCTCCAGATTTTCTTTCTTGCTTCTTTTTTTCTTTCCTTTTCGGGGTGGTGAGGGGGAATGGGAGGGTCGGTTGGTGGGGGAAGGGGGGTAGAATGATATATACCACATGTATAATTTCATTTGAAATAATTTAGAACTGAATGTAATGTAACTATTATTGTGGTTTAAAAATGTATGAATAAAGCACACTTTCCACCACACCTCTGTAGACATTTGTCATGGTTTCTGGTGTCATGACAAATTTCCACAAACTCCTGAGAAAGTAGAGGCACTGGCGTCCTTTCTTCACAATGTCATTAGTGTGTTGAGTCCAGATCAGATCCTCTGAGATAGTGACTCCCAAGTACTTAAATTTGCTCACCCTCTCCACCTCTGATCCCCCAATGATCACTGGATTGTAAACCTCTGGTTTATCCCTTCCTGAAGTCAACAAACAGTTCCTTAGGTTTGGTGACATTGAGGTTGTTGTTGGTGCACCATTCAGCTAAGTTTTCCATCAGTATGCTGTCTTATCACCTTTCTTTATCCAACCCACAATTATGGTATTGGCAAATTTGTAGATGGTGATATTGTCATACAGAGCTCCACAGTCATAGGTATAAAGTGAGTAGAGCAGGGGGCTAAGAACACAGGCCTGTGGTGCTCTGGTGCTGATGGAGATTGTGGAGGAGATGTTCTCACCAATCCTCACTGATTGTGGTCTGCAAGTGAGGAAATTGTGGAATGTTGAGCCCCATGTCTTGGAGTTGGCTGAACAGTTTTGAGGGGATGATGGTGTTAAATGCCGAACTGTAGTCGATAAAGAACATCCTGATGTATGCACCTTTACTATCCAGGTGTTCCAGGGCTTTGTGTTAAGAACCAGTGGGATGACATTTGCAGTAGATGTGTTGCTACGATAAGCAAATTGGAACAAGGACACCTGTGTCAGACTCCTATTTATTCACTAAAGCTCTGCTTTCAACGCCATAGTTCCAAAAAACTCACCTCCAAAATCCAGGACCTAGATCTCAGAACTCACATCTGTAACTGGATCCTTGAATTTCTGACCTACATAATCAGTGAGAATTGATGACAAGGTGACCTCCTTAACACCAGTGCATGGCAAGGCAGTGTACCCAATCCCTGACTATACTCCTTGACTGATAGTGTGGGCAAATGTTGCTGTAACCTCATTGACAAGTTTGCAGGTGACACCACCATTGTGGGCTGGATCTCAAACAATGAAGAGTCAATGTAAAGGAAGGAACTTGAGAGCCTAGGGGCATGATGGCAGGACCACAATCTTACCTCCAATGTCGACAAAATAAAGGAGATAGTCAATGACTTCAACAAGAGAGGTGAACTGACAGTTCTAAGGTGGAGATGGTAGAGAGAGTTTTAATTTTTGGAATGTTAATATAACATAATAAACATAACATAACATAACAATTACAGCACGGAAACAGGCCATTAGGCCCTTCTAGTCCGCACCGAACCAAACACCCCTTTCTAGTCCCACCTCCCTGCACAATGCCCTTAACCCTCCATCTTCTTCTCATCCATATACCGGTCCAACCTTTTCTTAAATAATACAATTGACTCCGCCGCCACTATTTCTCCCGGAAGATCATTCCACACGGCTACCACTCTCTGAGTAAAGAAGTTCCCCCTCATGTTACCTCTAAACCTCTGCCCCTTAATTCTTAACTCATGTCCTCTTGTTTTAATCTTTCCTCCTCTTAACGGAAATAGTCTATCCATATCCACTCTGTCTATCCCTTTCATAATCTTAAATACTTCTATCAAATCCCCTCTCAACCTTCTACGCTCCAAAGAATAAAGACCTAATCTGTCCAATCTCTCCCTATACTCTAGATGCTTAAACCCAGGTAACATTCTGGTAAACCTTCTCTGCACTCTCTCCACTCTGTTTATATCCTTCCTATAATTAGGCGACCAGAACTGCACACAGAACTCCAAATTAGGCCGCACCAACGTCTTATACAATCTCAACATCACCTCCCAACTCCTATATTCCATGCAATGATTGATAAAGGCCAGCATACTAAAAGCCTTCTTCACCACCCTATTCACGTGAGTTTCTACCTTCAGGGAACGATGTACCGTTACACCTAAATCTTTCTGCTCTTCTGTATTCCTCAATGCTCTCCCATTTACCACGTATGTCCTATTCTGATTCTTCTTACCAAAATGAAGCACCTCACACTTATCAGCATTAAATTCCATCTGCCATTTTTCAGCCCACTTTTCTAAGCAGCCCAAATCCCTCTGCAATCCTTGAAAACCTTCTTCATTATCCACTATTCCACCTATCTTAGTATCGTCTGCATATTTACTAATCCAATTCACCACCCCATCATCTAGATCATTAATGTATATAACGAACAACAATGGGCCCAATACAGATCCTTGAGGCACACCACTGGTCACCGGCCTCCAAACTGACAGACAATTATCCACTACCACTCTCTGGCCTCTCCCTCTCAGCCAATGTTCAATCCATTTGACTATCTTAAAATTTATACCTAAAGACTGCACCTTCCTAACTAACCTTCCATGTGGTACCTTATCGAAGGCCTTACTGAAGTCCATATAGACAACATCCACTGCGCCACCCTCATCCACATTCCTAGTCACCTCTTCAAAAAATTCAATCAGATTGGTCAAACAAATATCATCAACAATTTGTGCTTCTCCAAACAAGATAGTAAACACCACTACTTTCATAGAAGTGTTAAGATATTTGGCATGTCCCCAATAGCTCTTATAATTTTTGATAGATCCTCCATGAGAAATTATCATTTCTAGATGCAATGCCGCTTGGTACAGGATCTTCTCTGTTCAAAACAATAAGAAATTGTGAAGATCTCTCAATGCAGCATCAGGCAACACCAACCTTCCCTCCATTAACTCCATCTATACTTCCTGCTGCATTGGGAAGGCCGCCAACATATTAAAAAAAATCTTACCCCTTCTTCACTTTCTACTCCCTTCTTTTATTGGGCAGAAAATATACAAGTGTGTTAACACGGACCTCCAATTGAAGAATAGTTTCTTCCCCACTGTTATCAAACTATTGAACAGAGATTATCAAATCCTGCCTTGGATCAATCGTCCGGAATTTTCTTACTTAATTCTTCCATTATATTCGCTCTTTCCCCATCATAAAAACACTCAAGAGAAGGTAGAACATCTGATCAATTGCCCAACTATCGGCATCGACCTCCAGGAAGAGTCTCTAAATACTTGCAGCTTTAAAGCTGCTCTCTACATGCAAATTGTTTCTGAGATATAGATTTAGATTTAGACATACAGCACTGTAACAGGTCAATGCAGCCCTATGAGTACATGCAGCCCAATTTACTCCCCTTTAACCTATACCCCGGTATGTTTTTTGAAGGGTGGGGAGAAACTGGAACCTCTAGAGAAAACCCACATAGACATGGGGAGATGTATAAACTCCTTTCAGACGGTATGGGATTTAAACCCCAGTCCCAATTGCTGGTGCTGTAAAGGGCCATTATGCCATTTAATATGCCATAAACTCAACTTGAACTGGAACTGAAGCAAGACCGTAAAAGTCATCGTTGCCTCTGCACAAGCTGTGCCAGAAATCCTAAAAGAGTTTCACAAAGCTAAAATTAACAGAATTAGATCTGCGGGAAATTAAATGGAATTAATTTACTGTTCAAAAACCCTTATACTTTCCAAGCAATATCTCTGAGTGATGGTCCAGAATATAACATTTACCAATCTTTCATCAATATATTCCAATACCTGGCCTGTAGATTAAGAGAATGAGTGGGATGCATGAAGGTCCAAGGAAGCATTCTTCAAAGACCAGAATTTCTTAAAAAAAATATTCAAGACTTCCTAAAGAATTTCTTTACAATCCTATCTGATGTATTATTGATCTTAAGATGTTAGAGGATAGATTCCGATGAACAGGACGACATCACTTCTCAAAAGCAAAATACTCCAGTCCTTTTATTGTAGAACTCCACAATTTCATAAATGATGCCAGATTTTCTATTTTGTTTGGAGTCTTTTCCATGCACTCATTTTTCTTTGCCGGGAAAAACTGCATGATATTTCACTGGTCCACTATTTGTTCCAATTGTAATTATGAAAAGCCATAGTTAGATTTCACCCAGAAAAGTGTGTTCACTTACATGCACCACAACTTAAGGAGGACATCAAGGTGTTTGATGGAGAGATATTTAAATCTATCTGGACTCTGAGGGTTAAATGAAAAGATTACACAAATTTGGTTTATATTCTCTGAAATGTATGAGATTAAGTGATCAAGGTTTTCAACAAATATAACAGAATTGTTATGGTAGACATAAACCAATTACTTCTGCTGATTGGTGAATTTAGGGCCACAAGTATAGTTAAAAAATCAGGTCCAGACCTTTCAGGGGCAAAAACAGGAAATGATGATACATCCAAAGTATAGGAGCAGTTTGTAACTCTTCTCTAACTGGTAGTAATTCTATATCAATAATTAAATTTGGGACAGGTATATTTCATTAAGTCTTCTCAAAAGACATGTAATAATGAAGTAATGGAGTTAGATCAGATCATTCACGGTCTCAGAAAATATTTAAAACTGCACAAAGGGATTTTAAAATTTTTAAAATGTAGTCATACTGCATAACAGACCCTTCCAGCCCCAAGCCTGTGCCACCTAAATACCCTGCCCCCCCCCGCCCCCCCCCCCCCCCCACTCACCCTTATGCTTTGAAGCAAGAGCACCAGCAGCACCAGGAGGAAACCCATGCAGACATTAGAATGTCCTTACAGACAGCACCAGATATGAAACCAGGTCACTGGTCTTACCACAATGCCCAATTATGCCTCCACGTTTCTAAATTCTTATGTTTGTATGTCCCACCTAAATTAGAATTAGTCTTAGCATCAATTATTTAATGTACCTTTATGCTTTTTTCAGTTGTCTCTTATTTAAATAAAAAGCAAATACAGTAAAACCCTCTGGTATCTGGAATTCAAGTAACCAGCAGCCTCAAGCAACCAGCAAAATATCTTAGAAAATAAATTCTAAAAAACCCCAAAATAAAAAGAAATAATAGATAAAAAAAATACTGATGTTTAAAATTGTAAATATAAACATTCTCTTAAGTAACACATAAACTTTTGGTGAATATGGGAGCAAATATTCAGCCATCTGAGTCTTTAGGTCATGTTTTGCTTTGTAGCAAGTGTTTGAACAAATTTGTGTGAAACAGCAATGGCATTGCCCAGGATGAAGAGCTGGTTGATGTTGCCTGTTGTTGGGTTGATTCTCTTAAAGAGTCTCCTTAAACCTGCTTAGAAAGAGTCAACCAAGTCAAAGGGTTTACCTGTAAACTTTTGGGGAGGGCGTTTAATTAACTATTAATATTATTGTTCATCTTTCACGCGGCTCCTTGAAGGGGGAGGAAACTACAAATGCAGCGATGGTTAAATGTTTTAAAAGAATGTGACTGAAAATAAAGTAAAATGCTTTGAAGTTGATACATTCATCCAAATGATGTTTGTTCAGTGTAAGTGCAGTATATTATTTTAGCCTTTTAAATTGTTTATTTTTAATGCAGGTGTATTAGTTAGGCACTGGAAGAGTAAGTCTCAAGCAACCGGAAAAGACACTTATCCGACATATACCAATCCCCATAGGGTTTTACTGTAGAATGTATTAATGTTGTCCCTAATTGCCTAATTAAGTCATCACAAAGCTTCTAAAGACAACTAAATTTCTGACTGTCCACCTGATTTGGCCCATGACCAGACAGTAGAGAGTATTGTAGACAGTAGAGTTGCGTTACGTAGGTCAACTTGTTTGGGCTCCCTTGACTACTCACTGCAATGTGGAGTATAGGAACAAGCTGAAAGACAGACACCAAGTAATCAAACTGCCCTCTCTGCTGTTGGTCCAGGCACCAAGTTGGCATGAATGGTAGGGGGAGGGGGAAAAGGGACAGAAAAATCTCTAACGTTGCAAGCTTTATACCAGGCAGACTAACCAAGGAGACATGACTGAGGTCACTGAACTTAACTGAAATTGCAAGTCCAAGTAAGTGGTGTGGTCTCCTTTATTAATATTAATGTTTTACATTAATTTCAGCACTAAAAATTGTTTATTGTTTTGGTAAATTATGCATGTTCCTTTTAACCTGCTTCTGAAGTTTTCTGATCATTTAAAAGCAGTTCAAAAAGCCTCTTAGAGCAGAAAGCTGTCAATATGCCATTAGAGCAGTTTAAGTGCACTCCTGCAGATCCATGAGCTGAGACCTAGCAGATAAGCAGGAGCTGCTCTGACTAGACGGGTGGGTGTGGTGATGCACCATTAATTACTCAGGAGACTTTTGCAGAGAAACCAATAGGCTTTAATTCACTTGAGAAAATATCATATCCCCACTGTTCGGCTGTCCTGCATTGTGTGGCAGGAGGCTGTGGAACAGTCACCTTTATACAGGAGTCTGTGGGGAGGGGCCACAGGTATGCTCGATCAGATAATTATACATTACAAAGGTTTACCAAATATGGTACCAAGGATCTGAGCTCAATTGTATCAGTAGAATAAGTACAATGGTTGGGAAAAGAACATTCAGCTAGGGAACACAAGCAGCAGGTTCAAGCTCCATCCTGCCTATCTCTGGAAACTTTGTCCACTTGTAGCACAGCACCGAGAAACACCAAACGGAATAAGTGGGACTGGACAACTTGGCTTTGCTCCTATTTTGAACAGCGTCAAATAACCAAACAGTGATTCCATTAAGCGGTGAGTGAGCAGAGAGAAGCTGTAAAGACTCGATGAGTCAGGCAGCATCCGTTCAAAGAAATTATCAGTCAACATTTCAGGATGGGACCCTCTCCATGGATGGTGCCTGAACCAATGAGTCACTCCATCTTTTCTTTGTTCACTCAAGATTCTAGAAACTGCAGTTCTCATGCAGCCCACAAGATGCTGGAGGAACTCAGCAGATCAGGTAGTATCAATGGAAGGTTTGGGGCTGAAACGTGGACTATATTTTGCCTTCCATGGATGCTGTCTAACCTGCTGAGTTCCTCTAGTGTTTTGAATGTTGCTCCATTTCCAGCCTGCTTAATTTTTCTTGTTTACCTGTAGTTCTTATGTTTCTTTATGCAGGTTAATGGCACCTGTTTTAATCAGATCCAGAGGGTTAAAGGCTACCAATCAGTGGAATTTTGACTCACAAACACCTTCAAAGGCATCACTAATAGTTCAGAATAAACAATTGCAGCACTGAGGGGTTCTGAGAGTCAGAACCAGGTGTCAAGTAGATGCGTTGGAGAACAAGCAGCTGGCAATGGGAGCTCCAGCTTGGCATCCACAGGCCATTTGTTGATGGACAACATGCAAGAACACAGTGGTTAAGGCCAAGGCAACAGCTATCCTAGATTTTGATTGAGATTTATTGTTAAAGTACATACATGACATCACATATAACCATGAGATTCTTTTTCCTGCAGATGAGGCAGAATCACCACTTATTAGTAGTGCAAGAAGCACTATACACAATGTACACATGTAAACAAATAAAGTAATGTAAACATCTGACTGTGCAACACAGAGGAAAAAAAAACAATAAAGTCCAAAATTAAGTGTCCTTAAATGAGACCCTGATTGAGTTTATTATTGAGGAGTCTGATGGTGGAGGGGTAGCAGCTGTTCCTGAACCTGGTGGTGTGAGTCTGGTGGCATCTATACCTCTTTGCAGATGGTAACAGCAAGAACAGAGCAGGTGCTGGATGATGTGGATCTTTGATGATTATCGCTGCCCTCTGATGGCAGCGTTCCCTGTAGATGTTCTCAATGGTGAGGAGGGTTTTGCCTGTGATGTCCTGGGCTGCGTCTACTACCTTTCACAGAACTTTATGCTTAGAGGCCTTGGTGTTCCGGTACCAGTCCATGATGCAGCCTGTCAGCACATTTTCCACCACACCTCTGTAGAAATTTGCCAAGGTTTCTCATGTCATACTATACTAAACCTCTGCAAACTCCTAAGGAAGTAGAGGTGCTGTAGTGCTTACTTCACGATTCCATTGATGTGCTGGGTCCAGGAAAGATCCTCCGAGATAGTGACTCCCAAGAACTTAAATTCCTCTTTCCTCCTCTGACCCCCAGTGATCATTGGAGCGTGTACATCAGGTTTTCCCATCCTGAAGTCTACAATCAGCTCCTTGGTTTTGGTGACATTGAGTGCAAGATTGTTGTTGATGCACCACTCAGCCAAGTTTTTAATCTCATTCATGAATGCTGACTCATCGCCCCTTTTTAAACAACTCTCTACTGTAATATCAGCAGCAAATTTGTAGATGGTGTTGTTGTCGTACCGAGCCACACCGTTGTAGGTGTAAAGTGTGCAGAGCAGAGGGATAAGAACACAGCTGTGATGTTTTGGTACTGATGGAGATCCTCACCCATGAACTGTGGTCCTTGACCTCATGCTGTGACCCTCACCTTGCACTGTGATCCTCATCAACGTGCTGGGACCTCACACCGTGATCCTCGCTCACGAGTTGTGATCCTTGACCTCATGCTGTCTCTGAAGGGACTTCTTTTCTTTCTTTCCTTTTTATTAGCAAGATGGTGCCAGTGTGTGGCAAGGCTTTGAATGGCCTGCAAAATAAATTGTTTCCCTGTACCTCAATTCACATGGCAATCTATATTTGTGCATGTACGTTTGTTTGTTTGTCTGTTCTCCATGCAAATCGATATGGAGCACTCTAGAAATGTCATGTGAAATTCAAAAGTTCAAAATAAATTTTTGAACACACCAGGAACATCTTGATTAGTTACAGTGCTGTTCATCAATCTAGTGACCAAACCCCATTTAATATGGGCCCAAACAAGTGAAACAACATTGGCAGAAGCTCTTCACAAGCCCGTAGAGTTAGACAAAGGAAAAAGCAAGAGATAGCAGAGGAACATCAGTCTCGCCTACTGTTGATGCTTCCAGACAGGCAAGGGGCAGGCAGCAGGAAACAGAACAGCAGCACTAGGCCTGCCTCAGTGCTCAGGCCTCCAGACAAACAAGGAGCAGGCAACAGGAAACTGAGGAACAATGCCAAGCCAGCCTCAGTGCTGATGCTGCCAGGCATTCCATAATAAAACAAGAGTCTGCTGAAAATTGCCATGAAGTTTTTTTGGGTGCTTTGTTTCAAACATGTAGTCAACAAATGAGTGTTTTATTTCCCGGACAATGCCGGGTTTCCTGCTAGTATTAAGTAAATCTAAATCTAAAATCTTGCCCTTCACTCTGAAATGTCTATGTAAAGTATAGGGGCATCAACCTTGCACGAGAGTGAACCAACATGTTTTTTCTTTCTTCTATTCACCTTAAAAGCTCACTTATTTTTCCACTTATAAGTTCCAGCAGAAGTTAATATGCCACTGATTCCCCAAATCCTGCCCTGCTACGCAGTATGAACAATATTGATATTATAATATGAGTACAGTGGGGAGTGCATTATCTAGTGCATAGAGCCTTTCATTTCAGAATCAGATTAAACATCTTGAATAAAATCCATGAGTTGGCCAAGAGAGTTTCCAATGGCTTCAGGCATCAGGAAGCACTCAGCTGGGCAGTTGACAATATCTAAAGGAAACAGTATAAGTGCTTTATATCGAGCACTAGTACTTCTAGCATTCTTAAGAAAAAAATGGTAAATTCCTGCATCAAAATTTAACCTATGCCTTTCTAACAAAAGAAAGCTAATTTATAGCTAAATAACCAGTACTTTACCCTTTCTGAGACACTTAGTGTTGCAGATCAGTTTTTACTAAAATTATGACAATAAAGCTTCAAAATACAGTAACTTATTTTAATAGCTATTTCTGTTCAGTTAAGTTTAAAGTGATGTTTACAATTTAAATATTAGCAAACTGGAATTATTTCATATAAAACTATGAATAGATAAAAGGATTAATTATTGAACGCACCTGTGCAATGCAAAAAGTAAAATTCCTGAGATATATCAATGCAAATCCTAAGACTCTGACTTCTAATAGCTGATATAGCACAAGAAAGCTTAGATCAAGTTTCCCATAATAGCCTGCCCACCATCGATGTAAACCCAACATTAAACAATTATGGACCTGGTAAGAAAGATAACATTACATTTCTCCAGCCTAATGGCTCAATTAGAATCTTCAAGATGTGTGGTTTTCAATACTTTAGACTAAAGACGTGCATTCAAATATGTTTTCTTTCGGGTAACTTTTACTTTTACATTAGGAAAGCCTTATTGGAGATTTAGATTTTTTTTTCCCAATTTTGTTTTTTAATTTCTTGCAAATTTCTCTCACCAGGCTAATCTGGTGCATTATTTTGAACAGAATGTTAGTGAAATATTTTAATTCACATGATTTAATTTCAATTAATTTTAATAAAATCCAGAAAATTAAACCTTTGCTTGAAATTGACTGATGTGTGTCTTTCAAAGGTGAATTCATTTGTTGAAAATATGTCAGTCTATTTTGGGTATTTTACAATGCTTTATTTCAATTATGTATAAAAGTTTAGAAATTAAAATAAGTATGATTTATATTTTTAAAAAGCTAAGTTATTTTCGATTACGTTCTCATTTCCATTTCATCTTTCTCAAGCTCTCTTAAAATGTGAGAGTCATCTACTAAATTAGTTCGGATTAGTTGAGCTTGCTTAATGACAAGGATGAGTAATATTTGATGGCTCTGGGCCGGTACTCACTAGAGTTTTGAAGGATGAGGGGAGATTCTCATTGAAATATATTGAAAGGGCTTGTCAGAATGGATATAGAAAAGATGTTTCCACAAGTTGGAGAGAATGAAAAAGAAGACACCCTATCAGAATAAATGGATTTCCCTTTAGAAGAAAAATGAGAAATTTCACCAGAATTCACTGCCACAGGTAGCTGTGGAGGCTAAGTTGTTCTGTAGATTTAAAGTTGATAGATTCTCGATTAGTAAAGTTTTGGGAAGAAAGCAGAAAATCAGGTTGAAAGGAATCAGCCATTATTTGAATGCAGAGCAGATTCAATTCTGAACAGCCCAATTCTGCTCCTATCTCTTATGGTCTTCTACTTTGTACAAACGGACAGAGTAATATAATGTGGGTCCCTCAGCAATTCACGTGGCATCCTGTCAGAAACAGCTGAGTCGCTTACATACTTAAGTCAATTAGGGTTAAGTTATTAATAGAGCAGCAAAGGTGGACCACTAATCATTAAGAAGCAACTTCACACTGTACAGTGTTTGACAATATTTGAACTTTCAGATGGGGCCAGAAAAATCAACAGTAGCCCAGGGACTATTTCAAGAGCTTAGTCCTTCGCAAGCAAGGTCCCCGGTGTGTTAACATCCCAAGAAAAAAAAACAATTACTAGTAACTAAATCTTTCAGGAGACATTTTACATAAAGAATTATCATAAATTTCTGTATAAGCACAGTCTAACATAATGCCTGCAGCTCATTTTAAAACTAAGTCTGTCTCTCATTAAATTGTTGTATCCTGAAGATATATCAGCTTTACCGTTGCGAGCATTAGGTTAGTGTGCCTTACACTGGAAATAATTGTACAATTCACTTATCACAGAGGATTGTAAAAAAAAAAAAATATATATATATATATATATATAATGTTATTTCCAAGACCTTGTTACCTTCTTTTAATAATCGTGGACTGTTCTTAAATTTCAGGATGAGTAATTCTGATAGATTCTCTGCTCATAACACAAGTAGTTTTCGTTGGGATAAAAAGCACTCGTAGTGGACTGTTTGGTTGTTCTATGATATAAATTATTTGTTCACAGCTGAATATTCTTATTCAAATAGTTTTAATTCTGGAACATGTATTGACAACAGTACTTTAACAAAGAAGCATGAATATAATGGAATAGAATATTATACAGAAAGATATTTTAACCCTTCTAGCCCATGGTGGATGGCCATGCTAAAACAGGTCTGGTCATAAGCTCCTGCACCCCAATACAATGTAACTTTGATCTCTCTACTAGAATGTGATGACCTATGAGTAAAAACACCTTCAGCAATACTTTAATTCATCTTGATAATGGAAACATATTTCTTTCAACAAAGTGAGTCAGGAATATAAATAATGCTATGAAGTTAGATGACTTTTTAATGGTGCCTGAATTGGAGAGTATAGAAGTGTAATGCCAGTAGGAAAGAGGAATAGAATATTGAATGGATTACTCCACTTAAAGAAGAGAACATTTACAATCTATCTTGTGCTTGCTTGTTTTGCTCTCAGCCTCATTATTTGAGTTGCATACCATCCAGTGATGAGTTTCATGCACTAGGATTGACCCTCAGCTAATTTAACCATTAATTCACTCATTAAACAAATCAGCAATGGAAAGCTGATGGTCCAAAAATTGCAATGCAGCAGTAACTGTTTATTGTGCGGGGTGTGACATGAATGATGCTGCTTGAAATGGGGTTTGCCCACTGATAATCAATATTGATTGCACCCAGTTCAATGTTGTCTAATTCCTTGGGTATGTCTTCAAAGAGAACATTGGAGATGAAATGAAATAAGACCATAAGGCATAGGAGCAGAAATAAGCTATTCAACCCCTCGAGTCAGCCCCGCCATTTAATCATGAGCTGATCCATTTTCCCACTCATCCACTGCCTGGCCTTCTCCCCATAACCTCTGATGTCCTGGCTGAGCAAGAACCCACCTCTGTCATAAAAACACCCAATGTCCTGGCCTCCACAGCCACTTGAGACAATAAATTCCATAGATTTACCATCCTCTGGCTGAAGAAATTCCTACGCATTTCTGTTCTAGGCAGACACCCTTCAATCCAGTTGTACCCTCTTGTCCTCGACTCTCCCACCATGGGAAACAACCTTTCAACATTACTCTGGCTATGCCTTTCAACATTTGAATTGTTTCAATGTGATCCTCCCTAAATCTCCTAAGTTCCAACTAATGCAGACCAAGAACTGTCAAACACTCCTCTTATGTGATAACCTTTTCATTCCTGGGATTATCCTAGTGAACGTAATTTTTGTTCTAATTGCTGAATTAGGCAGACAGCAGTCAATGAGTTGCAAGGAGGTATAAGTAAAGCTTGAGAATAATGAGTGAAGAGTGTGAAATGATGGCAAACCCCACAAATCTTGTTGTGCTCCCTCTTAATATTTTATTTAAATTCTGCATTTTCAGTACCAAATGATGCAAAATATATTATTATCAAATTAAATAGTTGAATATGAATATATTTGAGACGTTACATATAGGTTGACTTGTGAGATTCAATAAGTTTAACACCATTGGAAGAACACGGTGAATCAGTCTTGTAGGCTTCAGTAAATTTTTAATTCTGATAGAATGTGCCTCTCGATAAATACACAAATGAGCCACACTTGTCTACTCTACACTAAAAATAAGATTAATCACCAGTGTGGGAGATAATGAGTTATTTCAAAAACCCAATGATCACCAACTAGCAGTTCAAGTATTGCTCATATGTTGCCCAAAACTAACCATCATTTTGCTCATTAAACAAAAGGAAGATCTAAAAAGTCATTTTGCAGGTCCACTGTTCCATAACAATACAAAGTAAAGGACTAGAGAGAAAATTTCCACTCATAAAATGGTTCCAGCTTTATTTAGTCTTAGGATATGACAAAGATTACTGGCCCTCTAGCTTCTGGGAAATCAGAACTATGTGCCTGCATCAGAGGTTACCCCAGTAGTGATTGTTAGACATGCTAAACTAGGTCTGGTCATAAGCTCCTGCACTCCAATACAATGTAACTTTGCTCTCTCTACTAGAATGTGATGACCTATGAGTAAAAACACCTTCAGCAATACTTTAATTCATCTTGATAATGGAAACAGAATATACGTATTTCTTTCAACAAAGTGAGTCAGAAATATAAATAATGCTACAAAGTTAGGTGGCTTTTTAATGGTGAGTATAGAAGTGAAATGCCAGTAGGGAAGAGGAATAGAATATTGAATAGATTAAAGAAGAGAACATTTACAATCTATCTTGTGCTTGCTTGTTTTGCTCTCAGCCTCATTATTTGAGTTGCATACCATCCAGTGATGAGTTTCACTGTTGCGCTACAGATATAAAGACAGCAATTGTAGCACTGAAACCATTGCTGTGTGCAAGAGTAAATTGCTGCAGTGCTTTCCTATCAAATCTTGACTAACGAAAATAAATCCCACAGCAAGGTTTGTGAGAATAAGAGCTTTGCGTATTTTGTAACTAATATTCTTGCAGCCAAGTGTTCCTTTAACAGGTGGCTTACACATGTGAGCATTAATGATTGTGTTTTGTATCATTCAAATTGGAATTCAGTCTATTTATCTTTATAGAGTGGAATTCTCACTCCGATTTAATCGAGTCTGGAGGGGTTGGACACAGGTTGGCAAAAGACAACTTTCATATATTGTCTACTGGTGATACTGCTAGAGCTAACAGAAGAACACCCGGAAGCAGGAAGTGAAGACGGCTATCTACAATGGGATGACTGGGTTATGATCTACAGTGGGACGGACTGGGTTGTGATCCACAGTGAGTCTGATTGGGTTGTGATCTACAGTGGGACTGATTGGGTTGTGATTTACAGTGGGACTGACTGGGTTGTGATCTCGAGTGGGACTGATTGGGTTGTGATCTACATTGGGACTGATTGGGTTGTGACTTACAGTGGAACTGATTGGGTGTGATCTACAGTGGGACTGACCGGGTTGCGATCTACAGTGCCCTAAGACTGTATAGATCAGACATTAGATTACATTATCTGCTTTTAGATTTGCTCTGTTTTTTCCATTTATTTGGATATGCCCATGCCATCAAAACCAAAACAAGACCAGTCAGATTTTCTGTGTTTATGTCATGAAATGGGGGTTTAACATGCAAATTCTAATTTCAGGAAAAACACAAAGGAGGAGAGCAAAATTAAGAGATGTGAGAAAATGAAATTAAGTTCTGAGGAAAAACAAAATAATTCTTAGAACAAAATACAAAGGCAAGAAATACAATAAGAAATTTGGATGCCATGGTTGGCATAGCAGTTAGTGCAACACCCTTACAGCACCAGCGATTAGGACCGGTTTGAATTTGGTGCTGTCTATAAAGAGTTTGTACATTCACCCCATGACCTGTGTGGGTTTTCTCCAGGTGCTCTGGATTCCTTCCATCCTCCAAAACCTAGAGTTCATGGGCCAAAAGGGCCTTCTACTGTGCTATATCATTAAAATTAAAATATTCAACTAGGCTACCCCACTGCTGTTTTAGTTTTCACTGTATATCACAGTTGTTTATTTTTATATTTTCATACTCTTTATCAATTAATAACAGTTTAGGGGAGATGGGGAGTGCAGCAAAGTATAATCAAATATAACTGTTGTCTACCATAATTCACATACAATCATATCGTTCAAATATTGTAATGCAATCAAGGTCAGAATAACAACAAATCTATTTTTCTATTTAACTAACAGAGGAGCTACTTTAATCTGATTCTAACCCTACAATGGATAGCTTCCCATACAAGTTATCTGGGCCCCTGGCTTGGCTGTGATGTGTTCTCAAGAGGCCACAACACTCCTGTGGTACAGATGTTCCAGGTTGGGGACAGCTCCCAGCTCGCTCTGTCGTCAAGATGAGATTGTACAACTCAGTTCCTCTACCCTAAAAACATTCAATATGATCATGCAAAACTCTGTAAAATCTCTTCCAGAGATGCCTGCCCTGAAGAAGTTCTCCTTTGCTCTCACTGCTCCCCATCTGAAATCCCTGCTGCTCTCAAGCTGCGTGACAACATTCTCTCCCAGAATCGCTTCCACAGCTACATTTTAATTTTTTTGCAGTAAGATTTACCTATCTATATACTCCAATGCATTGGAGTATATAGATAGGTAATTTTGCCTTCCCAATTATCTGATTTCTGTTTCTCATGCACAAATGCCCCCCAAATTCCCTTGCCCCTCCTCCTCGTACTGTAGCTTTCTGCAGTCTTTCTCCACATAATCTGTTTTCGCGATCATCTTTCTGAAGTGAATCTTTCTTTAAATTGATTTTGCTAATCCTGCTCACAGCTTGCTTTGCTTCCTAGTTCAGCATCATCCACCAATCTGAATACAGTGCATTCACTTCCTTGCTCTTACTCATTAATATCGGACGTAAACAGCACCAGTCCCTGCACTGATCTCTATGGTGCTCCAGTGGTTGAAGGTTGCCAACCTGAAGAATTATCCCCCTCATCCCGACATGTGGCTACCTGGTGGTTGGCCATATTATCTCCAACAACATCTGCTTGTATGTTTCAAAGTATCTTTTTATTTGGAATTTTGCTGCATGTGCTTTGACAGTCAAAATATTGTACCACTCTGTCCATTCTGGCTGAGAGTTCCTCAAAGAACTATAATAAATGTGTGAGAAATTATTTCCCCTTCTGGAAACCAGGCTGAATATGATCAGATTCCAACAATTTAGTCTTAATAATCGACTCCACCATTTTACTTCTATAAATGTGAGGCAAACTAGCGGATAGTTTGTTGGCTTTTGCCCTCCACTTTGTCTGAACAAGGTGGCACTTTTCCAATCCTCCTCTGAAATCTAAGGAGTTTTGGAAGATTGCAGCCATTCCATCCACTATTTCTGTCGCCACTTGTTTGAGTATTTGATGATGCAACCCTCTAGAGCACACATGTCAAACTCAGGCCCGCGGGCCAAATTTGGCCCGTGATATAATTACATTTGGCCCGCAAGATCATATCAAATATGTATTAGAGCTGGCGCGCTGGCCGCCGCGCCAGTCTAGCGCATGCACAGCTAATACTACAAATCCCAGAATGCTTTGCAAATGCGTTGGCGCCGGCCCGTCAGCCCGCTAATCGCCCCCACCTCCTCTCTTTACTTTCATTAGCATCTGCGACCTGTCGCCCAACTCACATGTAATAAACCCCTTACGAAAAATGGCCAAACGAAAGACAGAAAACAGGACCTTTCAAGACAGGTGGGACACAGACTATATGTTCATCATTTTAAAAGACAAACCTGTTTGTCATTGAAGCAAGTTGTTATTTTTTTGACTTGTTGGCTTGTGAAAAAAAATACATTTAAAAGGAGCTTAAAGGCTATAGAGAAATATTATTTATTGAACATTTTATTTCTCATTTTTTAATGCTTCTTCTGGAAAGAGTTTAACCAAAACTATTATTAAACATTTATTTTAATAAGAAAAAAATTAACATTACATATGTTGAAAGAAGAGAAAACATGCAGATGTTGTTGAAAATTTTCAATAAATATTTCGTTTGGCCCATGACTTAGTCCAAGTTTTTAATTTTGGCCCTCTGTGAATTTGAGATTGACACCCCTGATCTAGAGGGTCTTTAGTTGGCCTAATCCTAACTCGTTAGTGATGGTGATGGTATTTAGTTCCTCGCTCAATTTTTTAATCACACTTGACAATGAAGATTTTGCTTCCTGAAAACGTTTGGATATATTTTATGGATTTTAGGCTGCTGATCACAAAATAACCTATTTTTGTGATTTCCTGTCATATTTTAAGACTAATTCAAGTGGACAAAAGCATGAAGTACAACGAGTCATTGAAAATTCATTTTTGTGTATTTTGGTCAGTATGGTTCAGAGTGTGAAAAATAAAAAAAATTTAAAAAAAAAGAAAATTAATTTTCTGCATTCGCACCTGAACTTCTTCCCTGCTGATCTTGGTGCAGTCTGTAATGAACATAGTGAAAGGTTTCACCAGGACTTGCAACCATGAAAAAGTGGTATCACGGCAACTGGAACCTGTCAATCCTGACCGACTGTTGTTGGACACTGACACGAAAGGCATCAGAAGCTGAGTACGAATGAAAATCAGCCGCCAAAACATTTTTTTAGGTCAGTTGAACTAATGCGATGTGCCAGCATCATTATGTGATTAAACACTTAATTCAATAAATGTTAATTTAATGTTTCTCCAAATCCCTACATGTTATAGCAAATCTGAAATTATCTTTGTGCTCAGCTTGAAGTTGTCTATTATAATCCCAATATTTATTCAGGGAGCAAACCTTTCAAAAAAATTTGTTGTCCAGTGTCATTAATATATCTTCCACTGTAAAGAACGAGGCAAACTATATCTGCACACAGCAACCAGGGATCATGTAGCATATGATTTACATATAAATGTAAATTCTTGCAATCACACATTCATATTAAGGAAAATGTAAAATATAAATTTGATAAGTCTTGACTCATTTACTAAGTTTCTATACTTTTCATGATATATGTCCTGTGTATAGCTAGTAGTATACCAGCTAAATAATTCTTGTAATTTCGTTTGAATATGCAACAAAATCCAAAATACCTTTTGTACATTCAGTACATATTTTGTTTTATCTGGTGCCTCAAAAGAAATCTCCCTTTATTTATGTCATTTTTACTTGAGTCATATTTTATATGACAGGATATCACTTTGTGAAACCTTGCTGTACACAGTTTTACTCCTGTGTTTCTACATAACAACAGTAATACTCTTCATAATACTTCATTTGTTGCTTCTCATTTCTGACCTTTATCATTTGGATTTATATGAAAGAGGCAAGAAACTAAGCAGAAGAATTGTTGTTGGACACCGAGTACCCAAAAGTGGTGGAGAAATTCAACACCATCCTCAGAGAGCAAAAGACAGTTGACGTTTCGGGCCTGAGTCCATCTTCACGAGTGCTGAATATCAGGTAGATGCCCAAATGAAGTGAGGGTGAGTCAAAGGAGAAGGGAAAGAATTCATTAGCAGGTGTTAGGTGGATACAGGTGTGAGGGGTAAGAAGAAAAAAGAGCTGGAAGGTGATGGGGGAGAAAAAAGATCACAGAAGGAAATGAAGGGGCTGGGACCTTAAGATCCGTGGTGATAACAGAGGGACAGAACTCCTTTCAAAGAGAGAAGGAAAACTTTTTTAGGGCAGGCATCCCTCAAGAGACTTCACGGTGGATTAAAACAAGAATGTCTGCAGATTCTGGGGTACACAAAAGTGTTGGAGAATTGGCTTTGTTCCATTTTAATTGCCAAGCAAAGATGAGAAACTATGCAGGAAATCACATTGCACAGCATCCCATTAATCCTACCTAATGATATAATATGATGAAAATAGTATTTGATGTTATGATAGTGATTTCACAGCATTTGATCTGTGAAACTTCAGCAAAAGTTCATTCCACTCATTCCTGGAATGAGGAAACATCTGGTGGTATTCTCAAAAGAACATAAGAATCAGTAGTGACCTCATTAAAATAGTGATGATTCTTTAAGGAGGAGGCAGGCTTGGTGCATGACAGTGTTTTGCCTTGTGTGAAGAAGAAATTCTTCTCCCGTTAATCTTTGGAATTCTTTACCAAAAAGGGCTGTGAATTTGTCATTGAATATATCAAGGCTGAATCAGATACTCATGTATGTTACACTCTGGGGAAATCCAGGGTTATGTAGATCAGGAAGTAGATGGAATTGAGGCTAAAGATCAGAGCAAACATCTTATTGAACAGCTGTGCATCTTCAATGGCCCATACGGTTTTCTACTGCACTTATTTTTCAGTTTCCCCTTTGAAAAATGTTTGGCTTTCAACTTAGGTAAGTGACCAGAATGTCATGTTAAACACTAAACCAATAAATTGTTTCCTGAAAATAGACAGATCCTACATTTCAATCGTGCCCCCCTTATCCATTAGGCATTCTGATGACACTTCTGTAGTGCCATTGCTGTTAGAAAATAAGAAATCAAGCAGAGAATTATACTCAGCAAGGTTGCACAATAAGTCTGAGATAATGACCATACATTCTGTTTTTAGTGATTAGCTGGGGGATGAATATCGACCAGAACACAAAGGAGAAAACTGAACAAATTCTCCCAGAATGTGCAAATAATAAAACAAAAGTCTTGACTCATTTACTAAGTTTCTATACTTTTCATGATATATGTCCTGTGTGAGGACATATATTCTTACCCCTCACACCTGTATCCACCTAACACCTGCTAATGCCATTTAGTCTCAGGAAATGCAAGCACAAGCCATAAAAATAGCTGCAAGGGTGTTTCACTCTGACTGAAATTCTGCTGATAATGGTGCCTCAAGTGAAACTCCCTCTATACCTATGTTCATCGTCAAAATTAATTTCACTGTTTCCTTAGTTTCACTTATTATTGTGGCTTTACTGATGAGATAGTGTATATGCTATCACAGGTGTATGGGTGCAAATTTACTTTATGAAAGTTCTCATAAGCAACTGTTTTGGAGCATCTCAGTCCATAGAAAAGCATTTCAATAGGAACATACATTGATTATTGAAATAATCTGTTTAAAACTTCTGATGTCAGCCCATAGATCACAGAAAAAGAAAGCAATGAGAAGTATTATCTTTTGCTTTGGTCAGCCTCATATTAACAAGAGTAGCCCTTTAATGACTATGTCTTGTACAGTTCTATTCAGGATCAAATGATAGATGCAGCACCAGGTCTCTCAGTCCTGCCTCTGTATTACACACAAAATGACGTGAGATTGGCACTTCCTAAATTAGAAACATAAAGACTGTTGTTTAACTATCAAAACCACATATGAACAAAAACACATTGTTTTAAATCTAAAACACTGGATATTAATAGAAAAACTGTTAAAATACATTTTGAAACTTTGGTTAGAATAATAACTTGTGTGAACATTAATAATAATAATTTTCATTTTAAAATACTTTTTTATAATTGAGGTTAGTTGTCCAATATTTTGAGTCGATGCCTTTGGAAATATGCATTAGACAATGCTTTGCAATTAAGATACATTAAACCAACACAATGTTGCAAACTGCTCAAGTGTTACTTTGCAAATTAGAGGCATAACAGCTGGGTTTCAGTGGTTTGAACTAAACCCAAAAGTAGGCATTAAGTATACAGATTTTGAATGTAATTCTGTATTGTTTACACCTGCTTAAGGTGCTGTCGTTACCTGTTTTAACTGTAATTTCTTTATTTTGAATATCTCTTTCACAATCCTGAGAGAGTTATTTGACACAATAAAGAGAGAGAAATGAGGGATTGTGTTCCTGTTGTTTTTTTTTGGATTGAATTATGCCCTCCTCTCTCCTGTTCTCTTTCCCCACTTCACATTTTGAATTGCCCCTGCTATCCTCTATACCTCTTGATTTATTTCTCTACCTCTACTTTTAGCCTCTGAAATGCATTATTATGCAAAATGGTTGGTGAATCCTTCAATTCAATATAAGGTAGAATCACTATGTATATTAGATTACTACCATTTAAATAGATTACATTCAGTGCTATTTTAGGAGTGGTTAAATGAATGCAATACAGTTGTGATTGGGTTTTACATACACAAACATTCCTAGACTAGAGTTTATTAGAAGTTCTAAATCTCATTAATTATAACAGCCAAAAAATATTGTTTGGAGTTCAGAAGGAAAACTAACAAAAATCCATTATAATAATACTTACAATTTGAATATGAACAACTAGTAAAATTACTAGTCTGAATTACAGTGTGCAATAAACATATTAAATACATTAAAACTGGATTTATTTTTAAGTCAGGTTCTGTGTTGATAAATTAAAAAGATTACTCAATGGTTCCTCCATTACAGCCCTAACTATGGAGCTACTTGGAACAAAGTTCCAAATTAGCATAAAGTTAATCAGACAAAAATAATTTCCCCCATCTCACAGCAGTTACTTATGTAAATACCAACTCATTTTAAAGCAACTATGTGGTGAAAAATCAAAGCAACTAGTGAAAGACTCTTCCAACGTTAAAAGTGAGAGATTAATCAGAAAATACTGATAATGAGTTAATATATTTGTTTTTTGTCCCATTTCTCAATGTAAAAAAAAAAGGAAGATCTTACACACTGATGTGGAGAGGCAGATCTTTGAAAGGCAACTGGAGGAGGGAACAAGGCATTCGGAGGAACTGCTGACCATATAATAAAGCAGAAAAATCGGTGAGAGTTTGTGATCGGACAGGTTGATAAAAACAGAATACATTTACATCTAAAACTGAGAACTGAAACATTTTCCATCTCTGGTGAAAATCATTGAGATTGCTGGATCTGTTGAGTTTTCTGGTATATTTGTCTTCGATTTCCAGCGTTTGCATCATTTTGATTAGTGTGGTACCTTATTTCACCCCCCCCTCCTCCCCCCCCCCCCCCCCACCCAGCCTAATTTAAACACAAATCGCAAAGTGGCGGGATGGCTTTGTCTCAAAACTCCTGGTGCTCCGCGGTTCCCATATAGGATCCCGCCCCTTATTCCTTCAATAAGCAGGTACACACCGAAGTGCAAATAAATTGTTTATGGGATTTCATGCTTGATGTCTGTGTGATTGACTTGGCAACTGTTTATTATCCACAATAAGGTGTTCAACGCTGTTACAAGCGCATTCATCATACGCGTTTGCGACCACGCGTATAATTCACTCCATCCGTTTAACAATTAAAATTAAGCCTAATATGAAACAAATGGAAAGGCAGCGACAACTGCGACTCTAAAAAAAAACAGCTGGGGTGGGGGGGGGGGGGGGGGCAACCCGTCTCAAAGGATCTACAAATGTGGGGCTTCCAACACTTCCACTCAGCTGATTAGTATTTGTCAGCAGAAGTGTTTTACTTAATTGTAGATGTCACGTTAGGATAGTTTTTCCTGACTAAATCCATTCGCAAGACTTTCCCTTGTAGTTCTGTCCTCGCGTTTAAGTCCCTGGTGTTTTCACTCAGAGGACCAGTTGTGTTCCAACTAATGGCTCCCTCCAAACCTTACACCTGAACCTTTCATACATTCCCCACCGACGCACCTTTATCAGTTTCCACACAGACCTGACGTTTGCGAGAAAACTGATCAGATCGGTGGCTGGAAACGGTATCAACAGCGGGCCGTCTCTCCCGGGGCGATTGCTGCGCCTCAATAAATGGCTTTGAGACGAATTGGATGACTGGGATTCTGCATTGAGGAGAAAAAGACGAGTTTCTAGCATAACTTATCAACTTGTCCAACTATCAGAAGCAAATCTAATATCGGGAAGGAAAGTCGTGTTCTCGCTCTTGTCTTTGCCATCTGTGGCTCTTTCTGTTCCAACCGGGGGAAAGGGTTAAGGTCATTCCCCAAGTAACTTTGCTCATCTCTCTTCAGCGAGGTAAAGATCATACTATTCTCCAGCGCGACCGGCTGCTGAGATTATTTTGGCTAAGTGGATGAACGAACTTGAACCACAGGGACCGACCGGTGTGTGTGACTCACAGCGTCTGAAGCGCAGAGGACTCGGAAACAGGTTGGCTAAGTGGATGAACGAACTTGAACCACAGGTTCAATAGGTTGCAGGAGTCGACCGGGCGTAACTGGCGCTGTGTATTGCGGACTGTGCAGAATGGTGGTTGTACAGTAAGGTCCCGCCGTTAAATGAATGGGAGAAAAATGCAGCGAAAGGGTTGCAACTCACGGAAGAAGATGTACTCGGTGTAGCTGCTCCACATCTTGTCGTCCCTGTACTGGTTGATGAAGGTGGCCGTGCCCGTGGAGTTGCAAGCCACCATGTGAAAGCCCGCCTCGGACAGTCGGTCAAACGCTTGCTCCAGGTAAGTGAATTTCAGGTAAAACCTCGACGTGTACTTCTCAGGGGGGCGATCGGGGTCTCGGCTCTCGTTCAGAGTGTCCCCGAAAACCTCCTTGGCCAGGGCGATGCGGCCACACACCATGATCCTGGCTACCCTGCGGAACTTGGCGTCCGCCTGGCTGTCCCGGACCAAAGTGTAGGAGCCGCGATAGCCGATGGTGATAAAGCCGGACTTCTTGTCCGCCGGGACCGAGTAAGGGCCAGCCTTGGACACCAGCTCGGCGCCCTGCGAATTCTCCTCAATGTCGCTTTGTGCCGCCTCGTCGGCCACCGACCCCTGCTTGACCATGACCTTGGGGGCGAGCACCCTGGTCAGGTCGCCGAGCTGGAAGTGTTCAGCTTCCCGGAGCAACCTCTCCTTCTCCGGGAAGTGCTCCGGCAGCACCAGCTGCTTGTCCCTCAGATAATCCAAGATGTACCTGAAGAGGAACCCGTCCCGGTCCAAGAAATACCGTCCCCGGTTGTCTCTGGGCAGCACCTTGTCGTTGTTCTTGGAGAAGAGGTTGGCCAGGAGGGAATCGGACACGCTGACCAGGGTGTGATGCTTGGTCACATACACCTGGCCTCCCACGTTCAGCTCCACCACCTCCGGGAAGGAGGCGGCCGACATCTCGCTGATGGGCAGGATATTGTCACGGACAGCCATCGCTCGGACGAGCCCTTGGGTCTGGGACTGCGAGGCGGTGTGTTGCGCGGATCTCAACCCCCAGGCACCGCTCTGCGCATCGCTCACTTGCAGTACGGCGTGGAGGCACAACCTGAAGGCGACGGCAGGGCAACGGGGTACATCACACGCGTGGACTGAAGAGAGGCAGCCTCACAGACCGGAGTCGACCGACTCCCGGCAACATTATACGGGAGCCTGGGGAAGCACCCTGACGTCAGCGCCGTTTGCAGGAGTGGACTGGAGACAGGCTGGCAGGCGGGTGGGTCCGCACTGCACTGACCAACCCGCAACCAAACATGGCATTTCCTGCACACTTAGCGGATATTTTGTAACAACTTTGCAAAGTTGCAGTTTAGAACTCTGAGATCTATTCGGGAACAAGACATGACTGCATCAACTTTAACTTTCCACCATCATTCCCCATGGTATTTGAAAGGGAGATGATTTTTTTTTAAACTGCAGGTCGCAATGCAGCCTTCGTTTTGTAGATTTGTACACATTTACTGCATTGAGCAAAATCTCTGGCTCTTCCCGTTGAAATTTAAAAGGAAAGTTGACATTATTAGACACAACTTGTATTTTATATTGGTTAAGAAGTTTGTTTTTGAGACGATGATTATTATATGTTTTAAACTTCGTGAATACTGTTGTCTCACTGAGGCAAATGAAAAGCTTCCTGTGCAACTCAATGTTTTAAATGGGTTGATGGAGATTCCAGAGTTTCTCTAGGTCTGAGTGCAATATTTTAAATGGTTTGATGGAGATTCCAGAGTTTCTCTAGGTCTGAGTGCAATGTTTTAAATGGTTTGATGGAGATTCCAGAGTTTCTCTAGGTCTGAGTGCAATGTTTTAAATGGTTTGATGGAGATTCCAGAGTTTCTCTAGGTCTGAGTGCAAGTTCGAGCCTATACAAAATCATTAAGCATCTTTTCTGCCTGTACATTTTGAAGTCCGATTTAAGTCGTATTGGTAAACAGCAACATTGCTGTTCGGATTTGTGTAACCTTCAAATTTCACATAGAGAGGTAACGTGTATGTGTTTTCATGTATGATAAAGGAAACGTGAGTGATATTCCACCGATCCAATCTAGATTGTCCAATAGTTTTAAAATGGGGAAAAAATAATCCTAATAATGGATTTACCAAAGACCAAAATAAATTCTCTGCTTAAAACGTAAATTTGCGAATATTTGAAAAATAGTGACATTCTGAGATAAGGTGGATTAATTAGCGTCGGACTCATTGCAATTCGGAAATAATGTCAGAGCCATATATACAAATTAACATTCCATACAATGAGAGTGCAAGCCTGTAAGTTTACGGTTATTGGCTGTGCATGGGTTTGGCCCCTCTTTTGCTCTCGTGTCTGAATAAATGCCACAGGTGAGATCAAAAACGGTCGGCAACAAACCCGAAGCTGCACTGGAGCGCTTCTTAGCGTCCCATTTTGGAATAACATCAAGTTGGAATTGGAAAACCAAAAAGTGGGAGTGAGAGAAACAACGCAGTACTGTACTTCGTGTGGTGAAATTGGGAAACACAAACGTGCGTGCTTAAATGCTAAATTTAAAAAAAATCATTTAATTTCAATACATGAAAGAGTCCATCGTTTTAATCTGTAGCAGTGACACATGATCCATAGAACATTAAACAGTACAATGCAGAACATGATTGGGCCCCTGATCTTGGTGCCCAAATTAAATTTAAACTCTGTTGTTTGCACATAAGACATCCTTCTATCCATTACATATTCTTGTGTCTATCTAAAATACTCTTAAACTCTGCTATCTTATCTGCTTCCACCTATACACCTGACAGACTTTTTGTTTTACAAGCATATTCCACTCTTCGTAAAAAAAAACATCCCACATATCCTTTCAAACCCCCCCCCCCCTAAAAGCATGTCCTCTGGTATGCGACATTTTTTAACAAAAATTCTACCCAATATATGCCTCTTACAGTTTATAAACTTCTATCAGCCCCCAAGCTTGACCAACCTCTCCCCATAAAGCATACCCTCTAATCCAGACATCATGGTGAATCTCTTCTGCACCCTTTCAAAAGCCTCCACATCCTACCTGAAATTGTTCATTCTTATATAGATACCACATGATTTCCTTCCTCTCCTACTCAGTGTCTCATCTTATAACTGGGCACCGTCCAAGCGGATGGCATTAATATCGACTTCTCTGGCTTTCATTAACCCAAATTTAACACCTTTTGTTGGTCTGGATTCCTCCCCCATTGTTTCAATTCTGAGACTTTCTGATATATCCTGTTTCTGCCTTTTCTGATTTTTCCTCGAAGGGCTCAGGCCCAAATCATCAATAATATATCTTTGTTCATATAGAGACGCTGAAAAGACTAACTGAGTTCCTCCAGCAATTTGGTGTTTTTACTACAATCACAGTGTCTGCAGCCTATCATGTTTCTTTACCACCCTATCGACTTGTGCAGTCAGTTTCAAGGAGCTATAGAGCTGGACCTGTAGGCCCTAATGCAACTATGTTTAATCAATGTTTTATTTTGCAGAATCTCTTTACTCACCCTGATTATTTAAAACTGGATTCATTTTGTTTGATTGCACTGCTAGTGGTATAAAGAAGTTAACTATGATAAGGCATATATTATGACATGAAATCAAAATAAATTTTAAAAATTTCACTCATCGGAAATTCAAAAATAAAAGCAAAAATGCTGGAAAAGCCCATCAGGTAGGATCTGGTGAAAGACCAACACTTATTGTATCTCTCCATCTCCGCAGAGGCTGCTGGACCTCTGTCATTCCAGTATTATTTGAAATAATTGACCACTGAAAATAATCAATAATCCAGCAGCCTCTGTGGAGAGAGAGAAACATACAGTATTTAATAATGCCAGGCCCATCACTACTGTTTTACATTGCTCTTCATAATCAATAATAATTTTCCAGATTTATTTGTTACCAGCCCAAAGGACCCCAAAACCCAGCAGCAATAGATACTCACCAAGACAAATGGTTACTTTGTAGCAGCAGCTACACTGCTCCTGGAAGAACAAACACAACCAGACAGGTTGAGCTCAGTGAGCAGACTAGTTTATTGCAGACTGCTGGGCTGTACTTATACACCCAGCTTGGACCTGGCTGAGAACTGCACTGGAGGGTGCTGACGTCACCTGGGCGTCACGTGGTCCCCCAGCGCAGGCTTCTGAGCCCTGTGCTGGGAGGAAGGGAGCACCCACAACGGCGCCATTTTGGCCAGCTGCCCCGGCGCATGGCTTACAAGCAGGGCCGATTCGCCTGCCTAGTGGGGAGCCGCCACAGAGCCCCCAGCAGAACTGGCGCCAATGTCCTTTTTCGCCAGTCGGTCTCGCTTCTTGGGCTGGGCTATGACCACGGGTTTAGTGGGATTGAGGTGCGCTGGCTTCAGCCTGTCCATGGTAAACAGCTCCCGCCTGATGCCAATGTCCAGCGTGAACATGGAGCTGGAACGCTCTACAACCCTGTACGGCCCCTCGCACAGTCACTGGAGAGGTGCCGAGGTCGGGCCCCGCCGAACGAAAATGTACTCTGCGGATGTACTTCGCCGGGAACGTGAGACGGGCGGATGCCATGCCTGAGCGGCGGTGGGGGGTCGAACGAATCCAAGAATGCCCTGAGGTGAGAAAGTAGTTTGTGCAGCGATCGCTGGGGATTGTGAGGTGCGTTGACGAACTCACCAGGTAGTGCCAACAGCAAACCGTAGACCAGCTCAGCAGATGACGCCTGCAGATCTTCCTTAGAGTGGTGCAGATGCCAAGGAGCACCCAAGGCAGTTCGTCCGCCCAGTTGGGACCGGTGAGGCGGACCATGAGTGCCGACTTAAGGTGGCAGTGCAGACATTCGACCAGTCCATTGGCCTGCGCGTGGTCGGCCATGGATCCCCAGCCTGTTGGCAAGCTGTACCCAGAGCGCAGATGTGAACTGGGTGCCCCGATTGCTGGTGAGGTGACCTGGGTCGCTGAACTGAGTGACCCAACCATGCAACAGGGCTCGGGAGCAGGAGTCGGTGGAGGCATCTGGCATTGGGATCGCCTCAGGCCAGCGAGTGGTGCAGTCCACCATCATAAACAGGTAATGCCTGCCCCGGAAAACGGGTAAGGGCCCGACGATGTCCATGTGAATATGGCTGAACTGTTCCCGGATGTGCTCAAACTCCCGTATGGGTGCCCTGGTGTACCTGTGCACCTTGGATGTCTGGCAATGGGTGCATGTTCTGGCCCAGTCCATGATATGCTTCTGCAGCCCATGCCATATAAACTGTTCTGCCACTATCTTGACCGTGGACCTGATGGATGTATGTGAAAGGTCGTGGATGTGACAGAAGACCAGCCTGCGCCACTGCTGGGGAACCACTGGTCGTAGGGTGCCCATGGAGATATCGCACAGGATGGTGCCTTCGCCGCTCGGAGTCTGGAGGTCTCAGAACTGCAGGCCCATGATGGCGGTCTTGAAGGTCCACGTCTCATCAGAATTCTGGTCCCGGGCGAGCTGGTCGAAGTTGAGGCCAAGCATCAGTGTCCAGATGGCTGGTTGCAAGAGTGCAACAGCAGCCACATTGTCCTTCCCCGCCTTGTGCCAAAGGTCGGTGGTAAACTCCGACACGAAGGAGAAGTGATGCAGCTGGTGGGCCGAGCAGGGATCCTTTGCCATCGCGAGCACCTGGGTGACTGGTTTGTGGTCTGTGAAGATGATAAAAGCCCTCCCCTCCAAAAAATGCCTCACCGTCAGGTACATGTGCAGTAACTCGTGGTCGAAGACACTATATTTGCGTTCCAACAGGCAGAGTAGGTGGCTGCAGAATGCCAGCAGCTTCCAATGTCCATACACCTGCTGCTCCAGAATAGCACCGATGGCTGTGGCAGAGGCATCGACAGAGAGTGCCATATGCAGGTTGGTATACGGGTGGGCAAGCGTGGTGGCCTTTGCGAGGGTGTCCTTGGTGGCCTCGAATGCGGTGCAGGCCTCTGGGTTCCAAGCGAGCATTTTGTGCTTGGCTGCAATGAATGCAAATAGCGGCTGCATGATGCACGCAGCTCCCGGATGAAGCGGTTGTAAAAGTTGACCATACCCGCGAACTCCTGCAGATTCTTGAGGTTGTTCGGACGTGGGAACTCCCTGATAGCGGCAACCTTTGCAGCATCGGGTGTAGCTCCTTAGTCCATGATGGTATAGCCCAGGAACTGCATGGACTCTTTCCCAAACTGGCACTTGGCCTGGTTGATGGTAAGGCCGACATCGGCCAGCCGGGAGAAAAGGGTGCATAGGTGGGTCTTGTATTGCGCCTGGTCCTTGCTGGTGACGAGGATGTCGTCCAAATAAATAAAGACGAAATCCAAGTCCCTGCCCACAGAGTCCATGAGGTGCTGGAAGGTCTGAGTGGCGTTCTTGAGCCCAAACAGCATGCACAGGAATTCGAACAAGCCAAAGGGGGTGATAATGGCCATCTTGGGTATGTCCTCAGGGTTCACTAGGATCTGGTGATATCCATGCACCAGGTCAACTTTGGAGAAAACCCTCGCACCGTGCAGGTTGGACGTAAAGTCTTGGATGTGAGGGATGGGGTAACAGTCAGGAACTGTTGCCTCGTTGAGCCATCGATAGTCTCCACAGGGATGCTAGCCGAGGCTTTCGGGACCAGGTGGAGCGTCGAGGACCATGGGCTGTCGGAGCACAGAATGATCCCCCCTTCCAACAGGTGCGAAAACTCCTCCTTCACCACCTGGAGCTTGACAGGCGGGTGCTGGCATTCCTTGGCATGAACCAGTGGGCCCTGGGTGGGGATGTGGTGGAACACCCTGTGGCATGGTGAGGCAATGGAGAACTGTGGCTTGAGGAGTGTTGGGAACTCATCCAGGATTCGCTGGAACTCGTCTCTGAGTGTGCTGAGCATGGCCATCTGTGGTTGTTCCGAGTGGGAGGCGTGGAGGCGAACGGCCTGGAAGGTACGGGCATCCAACAGGCACCTACCTAGAATGCCCACCAGAAGCCCGTGTGCGAGAAGGAAGTCTGCCCCCAGGATGGCAGTCAGGAGGGATGAGACAGTGAACCTCCAGGCAAAATTTCATTGGCCGATCTGGAAGTGGACTGTCTTGTCTCCATACGTCCAGATTGCTGTTGTGTTGGCCACATGGAGGGGAGGTCCATGAGATCGGTTCCTGGACTTGACGGCCGTGGCCAGGATGACGCTGATCTGGGCTCCAGTGTCAATGAGGAACCGCCGGCCGCTGACTGTGTCACACAGGTAGAGGAGGCTGTGTCCTTGGCCAGCTGCCACAGCCATTAACAGCAGCTGGCCTGGTCATTTCCCTGGAACGAGCAGGGCTGACGGCACTTCCGAGCTTTGGCTCCCTGGTGCTTGTGGTAGAAGCAGAGGCCTGGAGCAGATGCTGTGGCCTTGGTTATGCTCTTGGGGGCCAAGGCAAAGGCCAGATGCTCTACTGCAGCACTAGGGGCAGGCTTGGTGTGGTCATGCCCATGCCTCGTGATCTGCTGGACCTCTGAGCCCTTCGGGAATCATGCGAGCCATAGCTTTTGGGCCTTCTGGGTGACCTTCTTCGGGTTGGTGAAGCTCTCCTGGAACAGCAGAGGCTGGATGACCCCGGGCATATGGTCAAAGAAAATGCGCGCAAAGAGTGGGCAGTTGGTGTGCTCACCCATGAGTGTGAGCATCTCGTCCATCAGCTCTATCGGGGACATATTCCCCAGGGTGTCGAGTTGCAGCATTCGAGCGGCACGCTGGTGTCTGGATAGTCCGAGGGACCCAGTAAGAACTCACTTGATGGTCTCGTATTTGTCTTTGGTGGGTGGGTGCTGAAGGAGGTGCAGCACGCATCTAGCGGTGGCCTGGTCCAGGGCAGCGACCACATGGTAGAATTTGGTCATGTCGGACGAAATCTGGCAGAGGTGAAACTGAGCCTCCGCGTGGCCGAAACAGGTCTCCAGCTCCTGAACCCAGAATTCAGGCAGTTTCATGGCTATTGCGCTGATCCCAGGCTTGCTCATGATGGGTTCAAAGACATTTGAACCTCTTGGAATCACCAATTGTTGCGGCAGCTACACTGCTCCTGGAAGAACACACACAACCAGACTGGTTGAGCTCAGTGAGCAGACTAGTTTACTGCAGGCTGCTGGGCTGTACTTATACTCTCAGCCCGGATCTGGCTGAGAACTGCGCTGGACAACGCTGATGTCACCCAGGCATCATGTGGTTCCCCCAGTGCGGGGTTCTGAGCCCCGTGCTGGGAGGAAGGGAACACCCCCGACGGCTCCATTTTGGCCGGCTGCCCCGCCACATGGCTTACAAGTGGGACCAGTTTGGCTGCCTAGTGGTGAGCCACTACAACTTAAACAAAAGTTGCTTTTAATTATCTTTAAACATGAAATCAAAATCAAACTTTAACTTAACTAATGACTTACTTAACCTAACTTACCCCCTTCTAATTCTAAGCGCACATGTACATAATGTGTGTGTAAGTTCAGAAAAGTTATTTGGTTCACAGTCCAATCTTCTTCTCACTCCTTCAAGTTCATTGGTTGTAGACAATTCTTATACTGTGCACAGAATTTAACATTTATGAAGTTCACCAGGCTTTGGTGCTTGAAAGGTAAATGGTTACAACTCAGGAAGGTTCTTGTCAGTTTTCAGAGAGAGATTTGTTGTTCCAGGACATCCACAACCGATGTACTTCCATCAGCCACTTCTGTGTCTTGCTGACGAAACTTGCCCCTTCAAGGGTTCTCCAGATGATAACCTTTTTCTTTCAGGTCACCACAGAGTTTCTTTTTGTTTCACTTATTCCAAGTGAAACATTAGACAGCCAGTTCTCTCCTCTGGCATAAACCACAAGGGCTTTGACCAGGCCATCTTACAAAATGGAGCATTCTACAAGCTTGCTACCTTTTCCTGTTCCAGTCCCAGCTGCTGTCTGCTGGCTGTAACACTGCAGAACTGATCTCTCTCTCTCACTCTCTCTCTCTGAGAGAGGAATCCTGTTTGACTCTCTCTGCTTGCAAAACCACATGACCCTCATATAATAATTCAAACAGAAACCTCAAATGGAATATACCCAACAATATATGACAGCTTTAAAGTTTTACTAACTTTTGAGAAATACTTCTCAGAATCTTTTAAGTTTCTTGATTTCAAAGAAAAGAGAATATAAAATAAAGCATTACCATGATATTTTCAATTTTTTAAATTTTACTTATGAATACATACTGGTTATATGATTGATTATAAACAAATTTAAAACAATTCAGATTTTAAAAATCCCTCTGTGACAAATCTCAAAGATCAAAAAACAGAAAAAATGTGTAATGACAAAATAAATTATATGAGACAAATTGCACAGTTGCTATAAATATGTACAGAATTATGCTAATTATATTCTGGAAATGACATTTCAACTTCACAACACATTTTAGAAGAAAACATCGAAACTTGTGGTTATCAATATGCTCATTTGAACACCATCAATACACAATTAATATTCTATTTGTTTAGTGCTTGCTACATTCTATCTCTAGTCGGTTTGGAACAGTTATGGATTCTCCATTAACTCCTTTTTTATGTAAAACTATATATAATTTAACCTTAATTATGTTTAATGAAGTAGTCTCAACTGCTTTTTTGGGTAGAGAATTCCACAGATTCGCTACTCTCTGGGAAAAACAGTTTTTCCTCATCTCCGTCTAAAATCCACTACCATGAATCTTTAGGCTGTGTCCCCTACTTCTTGTCTCACCTACCAGTGAAAACAAATTTCCTGCCTATATCTGATCTATCCCTTTCATAATTTTATATGTTTCTTCTGAATTTGAGTGAGTATAATTCCAAGTGATTTAGTCTCTCCTCATAGGGAAAATAGAAGAATAGATTATTATTTAAATGGTGAAAAACCGAAATGGATGATCTCACATTTACTAACCTTGTTCTCCATCTGCCAGATCTTTTCCCATTCACCTAACTTAACTATATCCTTCTGCAGCCTCTCCACGTCCTCTGTACAATTTTCTTTTCCTCTCAATTTAGTATCATCCGCAAACTTGGCTCCACTACACTCTGTCCCCTCTTCCAAATCACCAATGTAAATGGTGAATAGCTGCGGGCCCAGCACCCACCCCTGCGGCCCCCCACTTACCACTGTCTGCCAATCAGAAGAACACCCATTTATCCTGACTCTCTGCCTTCTGTCTGTTACCAATCCTCAATCCATGCCAGTATACTTTCCCTAACTCCAATTGATAAGAGACATTGATAAGTCTCTTATATGGCACTTTATCAGACACCTTCTGGAAATCCAAATATATAACATCAACCTATTCCCCTCTATCTACCGCACTCATTATATCCTCAAAGAACTCCAACAAGTTTGTCAAACAAGACCTGCCTTTTTTGAATCCATGCTGAGTCTGCCTGATGGAACCTGTTTGTTCTAAATGTCTCACTATTTCATCCTTAATGAGAGCTTCAAGCATTTTTCTGACTACATACGTTAAGCTAACTGGCTGATAGTTACCTGTCTTCTGCCTACATCCCTTTTTAAAAAGTGGTGTGACATTTGCTGTCTTCCAGTCTGCCAGGACCTGCCCAGAACCAGAGAATTTTGGTAAATGACTACCAACGCATGGTCTTTAACTCCTGCCAGTTCCCTCAGTACCCTAGGATGCATCCCATCAGGACCAGGAGATTTGTCTGCCTTCAATCCCATTAGTTTGGTCATCACTATCTCTTTTGTAACAATTATTTTATCAAGGCCCTCACCTTCCTTTGCATCGCTAACACCACTCATTTGCATGCTGGATGTGTCTCCCACCATGAAGACTGACAGAATATCCGTTCAATGTCTCCGCCATTTCTTCATTACTCAAATCAATTTCCCTTTCTCATCTTCCAAGGGACCTATGTTGACTCTAGCCACCCTCTTCTGTTTTATATATTTATATCATTTTGTGTTCCTCCTGGCCCACCAAATGGCTTCCACCAGCGGTTCATTTGCCAGTATGAACAGTGCTGGGGACAATGGACAACTCTGCCGATTGGACATGCTCAAAAGAAACACTGGTGACTGCTAGGACCCCTAATCAGAGCGACCCACAGTCACCAGGAGTGGAGCCATCAATCAGCTGAATGGCTCACGAGACTGTCTTATGTCTTGAAGTCAAGCTGGTGTAAATTTCTATAAATAGCTCACTACAATTTATGGAAAAGAAGTAAAGAGAGTTCAGGTGTGGTTTGGTGAAACTCTGTGTCTGCCATTAATTCTCTGATTAATCTCAAAGTGGAAGTTATATTCTGCAGCTACGCGTGCAGCCCAACATTTTGGGCACAGTTACAACAGAGACATTTCCCCACTTGTAATATTTTTTGCTTGGGGGTTTACAATAAAATGTCATTACCCAGTTAATAAATGTTTGACCCAATCCGAATTTCTCCAGTACCTTGAACAAAATATCCCATTCTAATCTGTCAAAGGTATTTTTCCACATCCAAAGCTACAGCCACTCCTGGATCCAACCCTGACAGTGTCAGATGTATTACATTAAGCAATCTAACTATGTTGTTTGCTGATTATCTCCTTTTTACAAATCCAGCTTGGTCCGGATTCGTTAGTTTCGGCAAATATTCTGCCAACCTATTGGCCAATGCTTTTGCAATGATTTTATAATCTGTGTTTAATAATGAGATGGGTCTATATGAGGCAGGATTCAATGGGTCCCTGCCTTGTTTTGGAATTACCGTGATGTTTGCTGTGGAGGAAGGCTCCGGTCACCTGGTCCACCACCTTCATAAGAAGTGACATTAAAAGATCTTTGAATTCTTAATAAAATTTGGCAGGGAAACTATCTCTCCCGGTGACTTATCACCCTAATAGAGCTCAAGGTGCATGCAATCTCTTCATTAGAGAAAGGGACACTCAGCCCCTCTCGCTCTTCCTGATCCAAATTTAGTAGTTCTAATGAAAGAATAAAAAGAAAATCTATTTTGGTAAGATCACCCCCGACTCAGATTTATACAATTCCTTATAAAACTTTCCAAATGTCTCAGTTATTTCTTTTGGTTTATATGAGACCTTGCAGTCTGAATCACTTTGATTATCCTTGAGACCTCTTCCACCCTCACCTGCCAGGTCAAGACTTTGTGCCCTCTCCCCCAGTTCATAATACTGCTGTCTAGATCTTAAAATCAACTTTTCTGTCTTATGTTTGTATCATTATATTTGAGCTTTTTATTCACCAAATTTCTATATTTTTCTTCTGTGCCCGCTCTTTGATAGTCCTTTTCCAGTTGTGCTATCTCCTGTTCTAAAGCATTAACCTCCTTCATGTGCCCCTTTTTAATGCTCTTGGTACAACCAATTATTTGGCCCCTTAAATCAGCCTTCAATGGTCCCATATTAGGAAGTTATCCTCAGTAGAGGGCAGTTCATTTCATAGAACAATTCTATCTGAGCTATAACAAATTAAAAAATTCCGGTCTTCCCAACAATAACGTATTCAGGCGCCATCGATACATCAAGGCCTGCTTATCTGGCATTTTAATGGACACCATCAAGGGTGAATGGTCAGACAGACAGTAGTACTTGAGCTGTGTACTTGGTCACTATTATCCTACCTTCCAATTGGGCTCATTCTGAAAATAAATCAATTCTGGTGTAAGAATTGTGTTGTCTTGAATAAAAGGAGTAATCCCTTTCTCTCTGATTCAGCCTTCTCCAGATACCTATGAGAATTAGCTCATTCATGAAGACTAGGGTAGACATAGCCACCCTGACCCTTGTTACCTTCTTTACTGATTTGTCAATGACTGGATCTAGACAAAAATTATCCCCTCCAATCAAGAAATTCTTCCACCCTTCAGATACTTTCACGAATATGTCCTGTATGAATTTTTTGTCATTGAAGTTCACACCATAAATATTCATAAGTGTCCAGGGTTCTGAGTATATTTGACAATACATCATCATGAATCTCCCTGTTGAGTCAGCAACCACATCTTTCACCATCACTGGAACATTGTTCCCTATCAAAATAGCTACTCCCCAGGCTCTAAAATTGAAAGAGGACATCGCCACCTGGCCCACACCACCCACTCTTTAACTTTAATGCTCTTGCTTTGCAAGGTGGGTCTCCTATAAAAACATTATATCCATCTGCATCTTTTTTTAGGTGTGCCAAGACTCTTTTTCTCCTAATCTACCTGTTTATCCCATTTACATTAAAACTCATAAATTTGATTGACATCCATTATCCCCAGACCATTATCCCCAGACCACTATATTATATCCTTCTTCCTCTTTCTCACCCCCTGATGCTTCATCTCCATCCTGGCTGTCCTCCATAAATCCTTGGTGCAGGTGACCATGTTCTGTAAAAGAACTAAGCAAATTAACAAAACTAATGCCCACAATTCAGAAAAAAATGAAACACACCCCAGAATCCCCCCTCCCTCCTCTTTTCTCTCTCTCAGTTTACTTTTACCCCCTCGCTGGCACCAATAATCAAGCTATTGGTGTCAATCGCCCTGCCATTTTGAGTCAGGAACAATGCACCCATCTACTGTCACATTTGTGGCCCGAAATGTGAAGTTAATGAAACATTAAACACAAGTTTATCAGGTAAACTTCTTCGTTGTCTTTATTTTCCAGTTTCCCTTTGTTCTCTTGCTTGTGTTCTTATCTCTCTCTCATATCACGTGACTTCCGGTATATCTCATACATATTCATTATCATGACATTCCTCCTTTAATCAGAAATAAACTTTACCTTCAATTACCAATATCCCTCGGAAACATACAAACATCGTAACGAATGGTAATACTATAACTCAACTACATAAAATTTACTTCCTACAGCACTCATACATTTTATGATATAAGATTAAAATACTGTCCCAAAGTTCTTATTAAAACTATGGCACAAAGTCTTCGTATCGTTTGGGCACTTTCTGGTTTCGTTTCGGCCTGCCTGCGATATTGTCGTCGCTTCTCGGTTGTTCACTCTCGGCGTCGGAAATACTGCTCGCCATGGCTTCGGGTGTTTCTGGCGCTCTAGTCACTTCATCAGGAGTGCTGGTAACTGCCTCTGGAACATCATCAGGTCTCTCAGTTTCAGCATCTCGTATTGGCCTTTCAACCTCTTCGCTCGATGTATCTCTGGACTGGTACCTTTTTACACTTGATACATTTCTCTTATACAGGACTCCAGTCGGAGACTTGACTGTCACCATACTGCCACTTCTGGATACGACAGTATAGGGTTGATGGTAATAAGGTGTGTCTAGCTTACCACCAGTTTCATGCCTCACTAGAACATTATCTCCTGGCATGATGTATGAGTACTTGGCTCTACGTTTCGAATCTGTGTACAGCTTCGCTGCACCTTTCTTTTCAGCATCGTGGTCCCTCATCTCCTGGTCGTCTCGGATTTCTTTTATTTCTGGCATTTTTGTGCGGATTTTTCTCCCAAAAAATGCTTCTGCAGGACTTTTTCCAGTGGTTGCATGAGGCGTTGCTCGATAGACAGCCACATAAGATAGCAATGCTTCTCGCCAATTTTGTCCTTCTGCGTGTGCAATCCTCAATCGTTTTTCAATGGACTGATTTTGTCTCTCTACTTCTCCGTTGGCTTGCGGCCATTTCGGAGTTACTTTACGATGGTGGATACCTGTGGTCCTCATGTATTCCGCAAATGTCTCTGAAATGAATTGTGGACCATTGTCAGAGTATAATGTAACAGGTAATCCATATCTTGCAAATATCTCTGCTAATGCTTGTATTGTTTTTTCAGTGGTTGTGGACTTCAACACCACGTACTCATAGTATCTGATGTAGTAATCTATCACTACCATAATTGATTCACCCGTCGGTAAAGGTCCAAGAAAATCAACAGCTACGTCGATCCATGGTCCTGTCGGAAGTTGCGTACTCCGGATCGGTTCTGGCGGATTACTCCTACTTGTGATTTGACATCCGTGACAAGTTTTAACAAATTTCTCGGCGTCTTTATTACAACCTGGCCACCATACCTTGGTCCTGAGGATTTGCTTGGTACCAACAATACCTAGGTGTCCTTCATGCGCTAAGGATACGATCTTCGGTCTCAATCTTTGCGGTATCACCAATCTGCAACCTCTTAATACACACTGTCCGATGCAACAAAGTTCATCTCTAATGGGAATGTAAGCCTTGTGAGTACACTTGTCCCATTGTCCACTCTGTATGCATTCTCTTACTTCCATGAGTTCTGGATCACGTTCGGATTCTCTCTCGACTTCCTTCGTAGTCACAGCTTTCGGTGTCGCCTGAATAGCTACGAAGCGTACAAAGCTCTCTGTTTCTGTTCCCAATTCTGACTTGGATGTGGACCTCCATCCTTCACCAATCTGGACAGCGGATCAGCAATGTTTGCTTTCCCTGCAATGTGGATTACTTTATATTTGTAGGGTTGTAGTCTGAGTACCCATCTCTCTATTCTGGCACATGGTTTGGATCTAGGTGCATAGATCACCTCTAATGGCTTATGATCTGTGATGAGTTCAAATTCAATGCCGTATAAATATGCATGGGATCTCTCACAGGCCCATACAAGTCTGAGTGCTTCTTTCTCTGTCTGAGAGTATCTTCTTTCCACATCTGATAACGATCTGCTGGCATAGGCAATGATTCTTGGTCCTCCATCATGCATCTGGACCAACACGGCTCCTAAACCAACCTGGCTGGCATCCGCTATGACTTTGGTTGATGCCGCCGGATCGTAATATCCAAGGGTTTTTGCATCTGTCAGGCTTTGCTTCAGCGCTGTGCACGCTTTCTTCTGCTCAGATCCAAAATGAAATGGTACACCTTTCCTGGTTAGTTTTCTTAGTGGTTCTGCCACTGTAGCGAAATTAGGAATGAACTTTGCACAAAAATTGACCAATCCTAGGAAACTCCTCACCTCTGTTGCGTTCTGAGGTGCACGTGCCTCTGCAATAGCTTTCACCTTGGCCTCTGCAGGGTTTAGTCCTTCCCGGGTAAGTCTGTGTCCCATGAAGTCCATTTCTGACACACCGAACTGGCACTTGTTTCCATTCACGGTAAGGCCTGCTTCCTGTAGTCTAGATAGTACACGCCTCAACCGTTTGTCATGCTCTTCCTTCGTTGGTGCATGGACTATGATGTCGTCAGAAATGTTGGCAACTCCAGGAATGCCTTGAATCACTCGATGGATTTCATACTGGTAGATCTCCGAAGCTGCATTAATTCCAAATGATAGTCTCTTGTAACGATACAATCCACAGTGAGTCACAAATGTTGTCACATCTCGGGAACCTGGATCCAGCTCTAATTGATGATAGCCCCATTTCAGATCAATTTTTGAGAATACCTTGCTGGTAGTTAGATCTTGAAGTATTTCCTCCACTGTTGGTATAGGGTGTTGTTCTCTAATTATAGCTTCATTGGCCATTCTCATGTCAACACATAGTCTTATGTCACCCTTTGGTTTGGGCACAATCACTACAGGACTGACCCATTGTGTCGAATGTTCCACCGGTTCAATAATGTCTTGTTCCATCAATTCTTTAATTTTGGCTTTGACTTTCCCACGAAGTCCAAACGGAGTTCGGCGCATTGGTTGTGCCTTGGGTTTGACTGTTTCATCTACCGCTAGCTTCAATTGTCGACCTTTCAGCTTTCCTACTCCTTGGAAGACTGCGGGGAATTCTTGCTTCATATCCTCGTATGACAGAATTGAATTGACACAAGCTCCAATATGAAGTATTGGCAGGTCTTGCGCTGTGCTTCTACTCAACAATGGTTCTCCCCTCTCTTCTATGACCATAAACTCTGCTTCGGTGTACTTATCTCCAGCTTCAACAGTTGCAGTAAAACATCCAATGGTCTGCAATGGCTTGATTGCTGTGTATGGATACAGTTTCTTGGAACACTTCTTTGAGGTACAGATGATCTTTTTCCTTTTCAACTTCTCCCATAAATGTCGATCAATCACATTACTGTCACTGCCTGAGTCTACAATGACCTGCACTGTCACTCCACCATTGATCACTGGGACCTTCTCATGACGTACTTCATTCAACGTAAATTGGTAACAACTCTGTCCCTCCTGGGTATCATCATCGTCACCGTCTATCTGGCGAATGGTCTCTTTCTTTCCAGGATACTTTCCTTTCCCCCAGACTTTGCCTTTGGAAGTTGTACTCTTCCTCTTCTGGTCTGCATTGGACTTGCTTTTGCACTTCGTTGCAAAGTGGTCCTTACCTCCACACTTTCTGCAAACTTTGCCTTTGGCCGGGCAATATGGGTCTTTTCCAAAGTGACCTCGGTTTCCACATCGATAACACTCCACGTCCTGTGTCGACGAATATCTTGGCTGGTTATGGCGATGTGAGAGCCTCTTAATTTGCTGGCTTGAGTTGTCTCTCAGGATCATGGTATGAAATTGCCCTTCAACAGCCTCTAATGCAGCAGCAATTGTTAAAGCATCGGTGAGTTCCAACTCACTCCCTCTTTCCAGTAGACGTCTTCTGAGTTTATCTGATCTGCAGTGCTGTACGACTTGATCCAATAATTGGTTGTCCAAATCAGCTGGCATGTAATTGCATCCAACAGCTAGCTGGCGTAGTCTCGTCACTGAGCAATTGTCTGGCCATCTTCTTGTCTCGTTCTCCGAAACAAATGGCGTTGAAATGTAGCATTCGGTGTCACTACATAGTGTGCATTTAATGCATCTACCGCTTTCTGGTACTCATCCTTTCTTCCAATATTCAAAAGTGTCTTAAATGTTTCCCGAACTGCAGGTCCAGCAGTGAAATGAAGTAACGCCCTTCTCTGCGCTTTTTGTTTAACTGTACCGGTATCTAGAAATAGGCCACGACTGTCGGCGTAGGATTCAAATTCTTCCAGCCATGCCTTCCACTTTACACTTACAGTGCTTGCATCACCCGTTGGGTCAAAATGAGAAATTCCACTATGTGTTAGAAAGTCACAGTTTGCACCAGCCATGAGGAAATATTCCAGCCCCAAAAGTACTGAGTCACAGAGAAAATTCTTATCACCTTGAAGTTGTCTGTAAACCTCTGTAATCTTGTTTAGTCTTTAATTTTCTTCAAGCTTCTTTCATCCTCGTCGCCAATGTCACATTTGTGGCCTGAAATGTGAAGTTAATGAAACATTAAACACAAGTATATCAGGTAAACTTCTTCGTTGTCTTTATTTTCCAGTTTCCCTTTGTTCTCTTGCTTGTGTTCTTATCTCTCTCTCATACCACGTGACTTCCGGTATATCTCATACATATTCATTATCATGACATCTACCACTTATACTTTCTTCCCTTTCTTTGAGCTCCTTTCTTCCCCTATGTTGAAGTAAAAATTGTCTCTATTTTTATTCTTCTTCAGTCGGTGGCATTACTGTTACATTCCAGATTGCATTGCAATATGCTACAAAATTTATATTGGAATGGTTCATACTAATAGTCAATTATGTTATATCCTGAGTAAGTTTTTGAGTGCCAGACAAAGTTTGTGAAAGTGACACTGCTCCCTCCCAATTCTTAACCTGTCTCAAGCTTGCCAGTACTTTGTTCTCAGACTCCCCTGATGGACATCGTACAGGCCCTTCACCCCACAATGTTGTGTCGACAGATAGAAACTTAGCCACATCAATGAAAACATTCCCTTCCTCACAGCCTAATGTCCTCCATTGTTACAGTAATAATGTAAGAAATAAGAAATAGAAGTGGGATTAACCCACTTGGTCTATTCTGCCATCCAGTGAGCTATGGCTGATTTTCTTTCACTTCAGTGCCAATCTCCTGCACAAACTTGATATCCATTGATCCCCTTTACACACGTTAATCTATTAATCTTGGTCTTAAATATACTCTGTGACAGAGACTCCTCAGCTCTCTGGGTGAAGATACATTTACTCTTCTCAGCTCTGAATGATAAATCCCTTATTTTGAGACTGTGTACCACTGACTTTCTAGCCAGGGGAAATATCAAACAGAATTTTATGTTTCAGTGAGATTGGGCCTCATTTTTCTAAATTCTTGCGAATATGGTCCCAATTTGCTTGATATGTTTCCATACTGCCTATTTATAGAATAAATCTTGTAAATCTTTATTGTTCTTTATTTATCACATGTATGTCCTTTCTAAGGCAGGGTGACCAAATGTATGCACATTTTTTTCAGTTGCTGAAATGAAATGATGTTGCACAGGTTGAAGCAGACTCTTCAGCTGCAGATGGAACTTTTTCACCAACGATGCTACAGCCTTGTCCCTCCACTCTGTCCTGACCCACTTGGACAATCACACCTCATACGCCAGGCTGTTTCTCATCGTTTTGAGCTCAGCATTTAATGTGATCATTCCCCAAAAACTGGTGCAGAAGCTATCCACGCTGAGACTCAACACCCCTCTCTATAACTGGATTCTGGACTTAGGAGCAGAATTAGACCATTTGGCCCATTGAATCTGCTCCACCATTCTAATCATGGCTGATATATTTTTCCTTTTTACCCATTCCCTTGCCTTCTTAATAAAACAGCCTCTATCCTCAAAGACACCCACCACCTAGTCCATGCACTCTTCACTCTGCTACCATCAGGAAAAAGGTACAGGAGCCTCAGCATCACAAGGACAGGCTCTTCCCCGCTGCCATCAGATTCCTGAATAATCAATGAACCAAAGACACTGCCTTATTTTTTTGTGCACTATTATTTTCATTTTTTTATAGTAATGTTGTAAGATGGTTATAATATGAATGTTTGCTCTATGATGCTCCTGCAAAACACCGAATTTCATAACTTGTTCATGACAATAAATTCTGATTCTGATTCTTCCTATAACCTTTGGCACCCTTACAAATCAACCCCCAATCCTATGTGCTTTAATTTTGTTAAATAACTTTTTGTATGTCACATTACTGAAGGCTTTATGAAATCATGTGTTCTCCTTATCTGTTCAGTTCATTATAGCTTCAAAAACTTGAATAAGATTTGGCAAACATGATTTATCTTTCTTAAATCCACACAAACTCTGCCAAAAATAAAAACAGAAAATCTTAGCTATCGGTCAGTCAGCATCTGTGGAGAGCCAAAAAGGAATTTACGATTCTTGAGAACTGTTGGGTGGGGGGCGTGGCAAGATGACATCGAGGACAGACGTGCGGTCCTCATCCTCTCCAGTCAGTTCTTTAAACATCCATTTTTAAACTTTAATTTAAGTACACAAACATTTTATTTTTATTCCTAAGAACACTATTTGTTCATAATGGCGGCTAATATTAAAAAACCTAAAACTTAATTACAGAAAAATTTACTTTTTAAAAGTGCTGAAGAACTGAGGCCTACCTGTCCACTTGGAACCATGGAGTCATCGTCTGGAACCTCCAAGCCACAGAGAACTCCAGCTAGGTTAAGTATTATGCTGGCGCTGGTCTTGTCACCACAAGATGGCACTGGCTTGTTGACGAGTTCAGCCGATGTTGGGCCATGCGTTCGCGATGTTGGGCGCGTGGGTGACCTGACTGAGAGGAGGGCCCTTGAGTCCGCGCTGCCGTCGAGGGAGCCGGGGATGCACAGGATGGCATTGGAGACTGCCCCTGCGTGATCCCTGGTCTTGCCGGGCATGTACGGTGCCTCTAGGGTTCGTGATTTGCTGGAACGTGTGTGGTCTATGGGGGGGGAGGGCCCGAGCGGTGGTGTCCCGATGTGGTCGAGGTGCCACCATTGGGTGTGCAGACCCACAGTCACACAGGAAAAGGCCCGATAATAGTGGAGCAAGAAGAAGACTTACCTGCAATGACCAGTTCGCAGGAACAATTGGAGGAGGAGTTTGCAGAAAGTGGGCCTCAAGATGTGGAACTGGTACCTGAATTGGATTCTATTTTTGCTGTCTTGGGAGGGATTGCCTATCATATGGATAACATATCTCAACAAATGACTCAAGTAACAACTAAAATCTCTAATATGTCTGAAGATATGTCCACACTTAAGAGGGATGTCAATAAATGCCTTACATCAGTGGATGTAGTACAAGAAATTTTTTTTAAAAATTGAGACAGTTTTTTTCTGAATGTAAGGATCAAATTGTGCATAATAAGGATAAAATAGAGAAAGTGGAAGATTAATTCATGGATTGGGGAATCCAGAAGAGAGATTTATTGAAAAAGATTGATTAATTGGAAAATCAAAGTCGGAGAAATAATGTAAAAATTGTTGGTCTTCCTGAGGATATTGAAGGATCTGATCCAATAAAAAAAATTTAAGAACTGGATCCCCAAGATGCTGGGTAAAGAGTTTTTCTCAGGAGGTTTAGTATTGGAGAGGGCACATAGAGTGTTATGGAAGAAAACATTACCGGGACAACCACCACGAGCAGTTTTAATTCGGTGCCTGAATTATCAAGATAGAGAAATGATTTTGCCATTGGTTGCACAGAAGGGAAGACAAAGTCAAGCTCCAATGATGAGTCAGAACAATAGAGCTTTTAATGCAGATTTGAGTCAAGAAATTATTAGGCGTCGACGGGAACTTAATTAGGCTGAAGATGTGTTGTGCCTGAAAGGATATAAATTTGCTTTTCGATACCCTGCTGCGTTGAAGGTCTTCTACAGCAATTTTCAATCTCAATATTTTGAGAATGATCATGATGCATTGGTTTTTGCTAATTCATTACTGGATTTACGTGGTCAGGGAAGAGTCTCGCCGTCATCGCCTAAAAGGAGGGCCAATGGAGATGGAAATGGACAGAATGGAAAGAATGGGAAAGATGGAAAGAAGGAGGTTTTGACACACAGTCTTATTAATGTTGAAGACCCGAACCGGTCATTGGGAATGGAGTTGTTGGGTTGAATATATATATAATTATATATATTGTATTTCTGGTTGGGGGGGTAGATGGCACTGAAATCTTTGATAGTCCTCTGCCACTGGTGGGGTTCACCACACCCAGTTTTTTAGGGTGTTACTACCTTTGGGTGTTTTTTTTTCCCTTTTTTGGGAACTAATTATATCTCTTTTTCTATATTAACTTTCTTTAAAATATTAGAGGAAGGATAGTGGATTTTGCTTATTAATAGGGGAGCGATATTTTGCATTAAGTGATTATATTGTTAGTTTGTTAAGATGTCTAGTTTGAAATTTGCAACTTTCAATGTTCACTTAATCCAATTAAGTGAAAGTGAGTTTTAGCTTATATTAAGAAAATGAAAATAGATATTGCCTTTTTACAAGAAACACGTTTGACTGCAAAAGAGCATTTGAAATTGAAAAGAGATTGGGTTGGTCATGTGTTTTTTCTTCATTTAACTCTAAGCCAAAGGGTGTAGCGATTTTAGTTCATAAGAATTTGTCTTTTGAGTTGAACACTATGGAGGGAAATGCTGGGAGGGTTTTAAAAGTGAATTGTAAATCTTTAATGAACTTTGGACTCTACTTAATATCTATGCACCTAATGTAGTTGATGAGTGTTTTATCTCAGACGCTTTTTTGTTATTAAGTCAAGCTAATGAAAATATTTTAGTTGTGGGGGGGGGATTTCAACTGTGTTTTGGATCCTTTGATGGATAGATTCCCAAAATGTATAAGGAAATCAAGGATGGTGATACAAATTGGGGCCTTAATGAAAGATTTAAACTTAGTAGATATTTGGAGAAGGGTTAATCCTACTGAGAAAGATTTTTCTTTTCATTCTTCTTGACATGATTTATTTTCTAGAATAGATTTTTTTTAAATATTGGCACATTTACAAGGAAAGGTATTACAGGTAGAATATAAAAGTAGAGTTATATCAGATCATTCTTTATTTTTTTTTCCTATGAAAGTTAAGAGGTTATACGTTCATCCTATAGATGGAGATTTAATACCATGTTGGTGAAAAAACCTGAGTTTGTTACTTTTGTTGAGGAACAGATTGTGTTTTTCTTAACCGAAAATGCTAATTCAGTTAAAAGTTGTTTTGTGTTATGGGATGCGTTAAAAGCTTACTTAAGAGGGCAGATAATTAGTTATACTACTAAAGTTAAGAAAGGCTATCTGGCTGAAAGTCCTAAATTAGAGAAACAAAATGATGGATTGGAGATGGAATTTCAGAAGAAAGTGATAGAAGACCAGAAAATAGGTTTGACTAGATTTAAACTGCGTTATAATACATTGCAGACTTATCAATTTGAATGTTTAATTAATCAATCTAAGCAATGATATTATGAGTTAGGTGAGAGGGCACATAAAGTACTTGTATGGCAGTTAAAGAAGAATCAGGCTTCATGGGTTATTAATGCTGTTAAAAAGAATTCAAGTTACCTATAAACCTCAGGAAATTAATGACCAGTTTTATTCATTTCTTAAAAAAGTATGTACCTCTGAGGGGAGACAGGAAAATAGGTCTATTGATTCCTTTTTATCTACACTAACGTTATCAGCATTAGAAGAAGAGGATATTATAGATTTGGATGCTCCGTTTACAGATTTAGAAATTAAGACGGCTGTGTTGGAAATGCCTAATGGCAAGTCACCAGGCGATGATGGGTTTTCGGAGGAATTTTATAAAGTTTTTTATGAAGATTTATCTTCGGTGTTTGGAGAGGTATTACAACAATGACTGAATATTATGAGTTACCAGAATCTTGTTCTAGTGCTCTAATTACTGTAATTCCAAAGAAAGATAGGGATCCATTAAAGGTGTCTTCATATAGACCTATTTCTTTACTGAATGGGGATTATAAAATAATAGCCAAAATGTTAGCAAATTGACGTTAAATATTTGCCTAAATTGACACCTGTAGACCAAACAGGTTTTATTAAAAATAGACATGCTTCAGATAATATTCTTTGATTAATTAGTTTGGTCAATGCATATCGACAGCAATCCAACCATTCTGGTTGCACTTGATGCAGAAAAAGCTTTTGACAGGATCGAATGGGATTTTTTTATTTAATGTTTTGGAGAAGTTTAAATTTGGAGCTTTTTTTATTAGTTGGGTTAAAGCTTTATCTACGAACCCAACTGTTAGGGTGGTGACAAATGGTCAAGTTTCACCGTCGTTTAAATTGACACGTTCAACCCAACAAGGTTGTCGAATTCCACCAGCCCTGTTTGCATTGGCTATAGAACCATTAGCTCAATTAATAAGGCAGAATGAACAGATACGAGGGATGAGAGTTATGGATGAAGAGTATAAGATTAATTTGTTTGCAGACGATGTTTTGATATATTTAACAAACCCAAAACAATCATTGACACATTTACAGGAATGTTTATTACAGTATGGAATATTGTCTGGATATAAAGTTAATTGAGATAAAAGTGAAATTTTACCAGTCGGCGAAGGAGATTATTCAGTGTATAAAAATATTAATAACTTGAAATGGTCAGAAAAAATTAAATATTTAGGAATAAATGTGAACATTGAGTACCAATCTTTATAAAAATTAAATTATGTTCCATTATTGAAAAAGATGAAAGCAGATTTAATTAAGTGGAAGAACCTTCCGTTAACTCTAATTGGTAGGGTTAATTGCATTAAGATGAACATTTTTCCTCGATTTCAATACTTGTTTCAATCAATACCATGTGAAAGGGATTAGTTGATTTTGTGTTAATATTAATTTTGGTAGTTGATAATTTATTTTATTCCTTTCTACGCGAATCTTCTTCCAAATGTTGAGCAGATGGTGCAATACTGGTGAATTCCTACGTTGCACCAATTTTTCATCACACTTATATAGTACATGTTCAGGTATCTTATCCCCTATTTTATCTAGCTCTAATCTGGTCCAATCTGGTTTTTCCCTTGTTTGATAAAAATCTGTTAGGTATCTTAATTGTGCTGCTCTATAATAATTCTTAAAGTTTGGTAGTTGTAAGCCTCCTTGTTTGTACCATTCTGTTAATTTATCTAGTGCTATCCTCAGTTTCCCCCCTTTCCATAAGAATTTCCTTATTATTTTCTTTAGCTCCTTGAAGAATTTCTCTGTTAGGTGAATTGGTAATGATTGAAATAGGTATTGTATCCTTGGGAAGATGTTCATTTTAATACAGTTTATCCTTCCTATCAGTGTTAGTGGTAAGTCTTTCCAGTGCTCTAAGTTGTCTTGTAATTTTTTTCATTAATGACTCATAATTTAGTTTATATAGATGGCCGAAATTATTATTTAGCTGTATACCTAGGTATCGAATTGCTTGTGTTTGCCATCTAAATGGTTATTCTTTCTTAAACTTTGTGAAATCCGTATTATTCATTGGCATTGCTTCACTTTTATTTGCATTGATCTTGTACCCCGATACTTCTCCATATTCCTTCAATTTCTTATGTAATTCTTTTATTGATATTTCTGGTTATGTTAAGTATATTATAACGTCATCTGCAAATAGACTGATTTTATATTCCTTCTCTTTTACTTTTATCCCTCGTATTTTATTTTCTGTTCTTATCAGTTCTGCTAGTGGTTCTATAGCTAACGCAAACAGTGAGGGAGATAGTGGACATCCCTGCCTTGTGATCTGCTTAATGTAAATTGGTTTGATATATATCCATTTACTGTCACTTTCGCCAATGGTCCCTTATATAATGCTTTAATCCAATTAATATATATTTCTCTGGTAGGTTGAATTTTTGTAGTACTTTGAATAAATAATTCCATTCTACTCTGTCAAAGGCTTTCTCTGTGTCTAAAGCAACCGCTACTGTTGGAGTTTTGTTTCCTTGTACTGCATGGATTAAGTTAATGAATTTACAGATATTGTCCTTAAAATAGTTATCCTGGAGCAGCAAAGCAAACTGTTCTCAGATCCGGAAAAAGCATGAAAATTTGCAGAACACCTACAAAACAGAGAGATGAAGAGATATAACAAGTATAAAAATGACAACAAACTATATATAAAGAAGAAGAATAAAGTATAAGTAAGAACTAAGAAGAGAAAGAAAGGGAAGAAAGGAAGTAAGGAGGGAATTAAGAGAGTGAGCATTGTTATGTATGAAGATTAAAATCTTTTCTGGGGGGGCTGGGTGGGGAAGAATAACAGTCACTGCGAAATCAGTTGACACTTGCGAGCAGGTTCGCAAATCCAAATAAAGAGGGGAGATGTGGTTGCTCGACAAGGGACAAAGGGCAACTCAGAGAGGGGAGGGACTATTGGAGTTAAAGGAATTTTAGATATGGGAATAGTGGAAATATTTTATGTTTTAGAAATGTTGTCTTACAATGTGTTCAAAAAAAGAAAACAGAAATGGATAAGAAGGGAAGACGGTGATAAGGAAACGGAAAGGAAAGATAAACAAAGTATGAAATGGCCATGTTGAACTATATGACTTTAAATATTAACGGAATACATAACCAAATTAAAAGGAAGAAGCTGTTAAATTTACTGAAGAAAGAAAAAATTGATATAGCATTCATGCAAGAAACACATCTAACTGAAGTGGAACACAAGAAATTAAAGATAGATTGGATAGGACATGTAACAGCAGCATCATATAATTCAAAAGCCAGAGGAGTAGCTATATCAATCAATAAAAATGTACCAATCAAAATAGAAGAGGAAATAATAGATCCAGCAGGGAGGTATGTAATGATAAAATGTCAAATATATTCAGAATTTTGGAATCTACTCAATGTATATGCACCTAATGAAGAAAATCAAAAATTTATGCAAAATATCTTTTTGAAGATCGCAGATACGCAAGGGAATATACTAATAGGAGGGGATTTCAAACTTAATTTGGACTCAAACATTGATAAAACTGGAAAAAAAACTAACAGAAAGAACAAAGTAACCAAATTTATAATTAAATCGATGCAGGAAATGAAACTTTTGGATATATGGAGGAAACAACACCCAAAGGAAAAGGAATATTCATATTATTCGGGTAGACATAAAATATACTCAAGGATAGACCTATTCCTGTTATCAGCCCACATTCAAGGAAGAGTTAAGAAAACGGAATATAAAGCTAGATTGTTATCGGATCACTCACCCCTGTTATTGGCAATAGAGCTGGAGGACATCCCACCAAGAATGTATAGATGGAGATTAAACTCCATGCTACTTAAAAGACAGGATTTTAGAGAATTAATTGAGCGACAAATTAAAATGTACTTTGAAATAAATACGGAATCAGTGAAAAATAAATTTATACTATGGGACGCAATGAAAACGTTCATCAGAGGACAGACAATAAGTTATGTAACTAAGATGAAGAAGGACTACAATCGAGAAATAGAACAGTTGGAAAGGGAAATAACAAATACAGAAAAATAATTAGCAATAAAGGAAGATACAACTAAAAGAAGAGAATTGACAGACAAGAAAATAAAATATGAAACACTACAAACATATAAGGTGGAGAAGAACAAAATGAAGACAAAACAGAAATATTATGAGCTAGAAGAAATATATGCACAAAATACTAGCGTGGCAGCTTAAGACAGAACAAACTAAAAGAACGGTATTGGCATCAAAAAAAAAGGACAAACAAATTACATATAACCCAACGGAGATCAATGAAAACTTCAGAGAATTCTACGAACAACTATATCAAACTGAAAACGAAGGGAAAGAAGACAAAATAGATGAATTTCTAACTAAAATTGAACTACCGAAATTATAAACAGATGTGCAAAATAAATTAATAAAACTATTTGAAATAGAAGAAATACAGGAGATATTAAAAAAACTTTTTTCTTTTTCTTTGGCTTGGCTTCGCGGACGAAGATTTATGGAAGGGGTAAAAAGTCCACGTCAGCTGCAGGCTCGTTTGTGGCTGACAAGTCCGATGCGGGACAGGCAGACACGATTGCAGCGGTTGCAAGGGAAAATTGGTTGGTTGGGGTTGGGTGTTGGGTTTTTCCTCCTTTGCCTTTTGTCAGTGAGGTGGGCTCTGCGGTCTTCTTCAAAGGAGGTTGCTGCCCGCCAAACTGAGAGGCGCCAAGATGCACGGTTTGAGGCGTTATCAGCCCACTGGCGGTGGTCAATGTGGCAGGCACCAAGAGATTTCTTTAGGCAGTCCTTGTACCTTTTCTTTGGTGCACCTCTGTCACGGTGGCCAGTGGAGAGCTCGCCATATAATACGATCTTGGGAAGGCGATGGTCCTCCATTCTGGAGACGTGACCCATCCAGCGCAGCTGGATCTTCAGCAGCGTGGACTCGATGCTGTCGACCTCTGCCATCTCGAGTACTTCGACGTTAGGGGTGTAAGCGCTCCAATGGATGTTGAGGATGGAGCGGAGACAACGCTGGTGGAAGCGTTCTAGGAGCCGTAGGTGGTGCCGGTAGAGGACCCATGATTCGGAGCCGAACAGGAGTGTGGGTATGACAACGGCTCTGTATAAGCTTATCTTTGTGAGGTTTTTCAGTTGGTTGTTTTTCCAGACTCTTTTGTGTAGTCTTCCAAAGGCGCTATTTGCCTTGGCGAGTCTGTTGTCTATCTCATTGTCGATCCTTGCATCTGATGAAATGGTGCAGCCGAGATAGGTAAACTGGTTGACCGTTTTGAGTTTTGTGTGCCCGATGGAGATGTGGGGGGGCTGGTAGTCATGGTGGGGAGCTGGCTGATGGAGGACCTCAGTTTTCTTCAGGCTGACTTCCAGGCCAAACATTTTGGCAGTTTCCGCAAAGCAGGACGTCAAGCGCTGAAGAGCTGGCTCTGAATGGGCAACTAAAGCGGCATCATCTGCAAAGAGTAGTTCACGGACAAGTTTCTCTTGTGTCTTGGTGTGAGCTTGCAGGCGCCTCAGATTGAAGAGACTGCCATCCGTGCGGTACCGGATGTAAACAGCGTCGTCATTGTTGGGGTCTTTCATGGCTTGGTTCAGCATCATGCTGAAGAAGATTGAAAAGAGGGTTGGTTGAAAACACCGGGAGAGGATGGATTCCCAATAGAATTCTATAAAACATTTAAAGACTTATTAATTCCTCCTCTCCTGGAAGTAATGAACCAGATTGAAAGAACACAAAACATACCAGATTCATGCAAAACAGCAATAATTACAGTAATACCAAAGACGGGGAAAGATCCACTAACACCAGCATCGTATAGACCAATATCTCTACTTAACACAGATTATAAGATAACAGCTAAACTATTAGCAAACAGATTGGCCAACTGTGTACCAAAAATAGTAAAACTAGACCAAACTGGATTTATTAAAAAAAGGCCAAGTTGGGCTAAAGTTGAGATGGCATGTATTTCTGAAATTGCAATGCATCAATTTATATTTCAGTGGAATGTAAATTTGTTACGTGAGTATATATGTCGATATTAAAACATTTGTTGATGTTATGGACAAAAAAAATAAGACTATAAGATCAAAAGGTAAATTGTCCATTTTAACGCCATAATCAGCTTATTCCTTTTTCAATATTTAATAGTCATTTAAAGAGTTGGGATTCTAAGGGTATAAAATCATTACAGGATTGCTTTGTAGAAAGACAGTTTCTTTTAATCAATTGAAAGAACATTTTGATATTGCTGAAAATTCTTTATTTGTCTATTATCAAAAAAATATGTATGGTAGAGAGATGATTTTACCTGTATTGTCGGAATTCGAGTCTTTGATTTCTTCTATACCAAAAAAGGGCTATATTTCTGTTATGTTACAAGTATTACAAGATAATATGGATAAGCCGGAATGGGAGAAATCTAAGTTTAAATGGGAAAATTACTTAACTTTTGATTTTCCGTAGAATATTGGGCAGATGTGTCATGATAGTGTTACTAAATTGACGAATGCGTGGTATGGAATGGTTAATTATAATTTTTTACATCAATTATATTTAACTCCTGAGAAATTGAAAAAATATGGTTTTAGTAATTCAGATTCCTGTTTTTGATGCGGTATGTGTGTGGGAACTTTTTTACATGCTGTTTGGTCCTGTATGCATGTGCAACCATTTTGGGAAGAAGTCAAGTTAATGTTGGAAAAACGGTATAATTTTAGGTAACCATGAGATCCATCCATTTTTTTATTGGGTTATATGATTCCTTTAAGGGGATTAGGATTGGATAAATTTCAAATTGTATTTGTATATCTAGCATTGTTCATAGCTCAAAAATGTGTAGCAACTACTTGGAAAGATAATGTGGTGATTAATATATTGCGATGGCATAATGAATTGAAAGCTTGTATTGTTATGGAAAAAATTACATAAGTTTTGCATGATAATTACTCTTTTTATGTTAGCAAGTGGCTATCATATTTGGAATATATGCATTTAGATGTATTTTGAACTAGTATACTGTTAGTTTTTGTTCATATCTTTTTGGCTCTCAAGAGAGCTGGCTGATGGGAGGGGAGGGTGGGTGGGGATTTAATTTGATTTTATTTTTAAATATTTTTTATTATTTATTTCTTATTAATACATTTTTAATTTTGATTTTTTATATACACATATAAAAATGTTGTTATTGAATGTACTTTGTATTATTATTCAAGGTTTCTCAAATAAATAAAGTTAAAAAAAAAAGAGAACTGTAGGGCGTAATCTCAGAAGGAGTGCCCACTTAAATCTGAGGTGAGGAATAATTTATTCTCTAAAGATTGAAAGGCTTGGGGAATCCTTGCTCCAGAAAGTGTTGGAAGCTGAATATTTAAAGCCAATATGCATAGGTGTTAAATGGTCTTCTCTTGTTGTTGTTTTTTATGTTCACATATTTTTAAAAATAATGTCTTCAACTTCTCATTGGAAGAGATTTACAGGAGTTAGTGGTGATGGGCTTTGAACACATCCTTGAATCTTGCACATCCATAATCTCTTCCCACGACTGAACTCCAATCAGAGTGTTTTGTGCCAGGAGTCTGGTATCAAGTAAGTGAGTGAAATAGCTTAGTCAAAGATAGATGGCTCAGTATAAAGAGGGCCTCAATCATGGGAAAATTGGCATGGGAGAGAACACTGATGTTGGTTTACCTGACCTTCCACTAGATTTACGGTATGTAACAGAGATATCATTGGTAGTGTCTTTCCATCGCTTTGAGCAGTGCCTTGAGATGCCTGCTTTTCATGGTCCAGGTCTCAGAAGCATGTGAGGAATTTTGCTGATTCTTATCAAGCGCAATTCCCCAAAATGAATCAAACTGCTGGTTGCATTTGGGGTTGATAATATTCTGCCTCATTTAGTTGCTTATAAATTATAGCAACAGGAATATTCTCTAATGAGAGAGGAAATGATAGTCTCACACCAATATTACACATGTGGATTGGATGGTGCAGGAAATGATTTGTCTCCCCTTCCCCATGGAACATGGATTTATAATCTATTGGAATTCCTGTCACATGAGAGAGTGGACAATTGACAACCAGTCAGAGCGGACGGTAGGGCAAATATAACAGAGAAATATAAACTGGAGGAACAACACCTCATATTCCACCTGGGCTAATCTACAGTTCAAAAGCATCTCCAATTTCAGTAAACACATCAACCCCTTGATTTTTTTCTCTCCCTTTCGGTTCTGCCCATGTCCTCTCACATGCACCCTTCTTTCAAAAGCACCCCCACTATCCTCCTTTTCTTCCCCTTCTGCTATTGGGTCCATCTACCCCACAAACTTTTCTTCCCCTTCTGCTATTGGGTCCATCTACTCACAAACTCACTGATTCCTCCTATCCCATCCCCTGACTCTTTCCATCTGTCTACCAGCCCACCCATATCTGGTTCCATTCATCACCTTCTTTTCTTATTAGAGTCCATAACCTGCAGCCCTTTACATCTCCAGTTATCACCTCCCAGCCTGTCACTATCTTAAAGTTTCTCCACTTCCTTTCCCTACCTGCTCCAGCTGCTCATCATCCCCTCCTCAAATGAATCCACCTATCACATGCCATCTCCTGCCTCACCCCTCCTCCTCACCTCTTTACACTAGTTATCTTCCTTTCACACTATCAGTCCTGATGCAGAGTCTTGGCCTGAAACATCGACTTTTTCTTGCCTTCTACAGATGATGCCTGACTTGTTAAAAGTTACTCCTGAAGTTTGGTTTCTTTTTGCTCCAGATTCCATCAGCAGCACTCACTTTCAGATTCCAGAGAAACAAACATTATTGGTTCTGTTCCATTTCCAGATAAGTATCTGCTATCAAGAAATATTTGTGAATTGAACATCCAATTTGAAACCATTCAATTACAATTATGATTCAAAAACAAAGTGCTTCACAAAAGTGGGATGGTATGAATTTAATTCAAATCAATATTTCTAGAATCGATTCAATTACTCATGGAACAGGAATTTCTTCCTTCCTTCTGCATTTGAAATGCACAAAATGAGCCAGCAAGGCAGCTGCTAATCTGAGAGATAACCACATATTGACATGATTAAGTGGGATGTGATCTGATGCAGTGAATTAATTAATGGCCAGCTCTGCTCATTGTAAAGCAAGAATGATAGAGAAGAAGTCCTAAAATCCACATTGTTCGGGGATTGGGTCCGTCCAGAAGTTTGGATTTTCTCGATTCTCAGGCAGTACTTTGAAAATTCAAATTTAAGAAGGAATAAAGAGATGAACAGGTAAACGTTTTAGTTTACTCATTACCAAATATAACATGCTTCATTTATCAAAATTAACAGATTTTTTAGAAAGTCAACACTTGACAAAAATGCAAAATTAAAATTTTTTCACTACAAAAAATACTTGAAATTATATTTAAAAATTAACGTTGTCAAAGAAAGATACAGTATCTAAATGAATGTGTTAAGATTACCTGTATTAAGCGTGGTCATTTGCTGCCTCTGTGCATCTGTGGGGCCTGCGCATGTACTCATGTACACACAAAAGTGCCCACCAAAGAGTTTGAGATTTTTCAAAAAGTCCAGATTCTCGGGTAGTCCAAATTTCTGGACTTCTATTAGAGGATTAATATTGATGCCTAATCCACGAGCTGGCAGCAACATGACAGTGCAACAAGGTGTTAAATGTATTTGAACAAATCAGATTAAAATCTTGGAGGCTACTTTCATCTTCAGCAGGAGCATAAAACCCATGATGTTGGAAGGAAAAAAGTGAGCAACCTGGTTAAGTCCACTAGCCTTCTATCAACAAAATAACATGGGTGGCATGGATGGCATAGCGGTTAGTTCAATGCCTTTATGGTGTCAGCGATTGAGACCCAGGTTTGAATCCCACACTCTCCGTAAAGAGTTTGTATGTTCTCCATGTGTCTGCGTGAGTTTTCCCTGGGGGCTCTGGTTTCCTCCCATCATTCAAAATGTACCAGGGGTGTAGGTTAAATTGGGTGTCAATTGGGCGGCACAGACTTGTGGGCCAAAATGGCCTGATACTGTACTGTATGTCTAAATTTAAATTTAAATAAAATGTAAAAATATGCAGCCTTTATGTTCAATCAAGATTCCTTTATTGTTATGTCTCTATGGCTTGGCTTCGCGGACGAAGATTTATGGAGGGGGTAAATGTCCACGTCAGCTGCAGGCTCGTTTGTGGCTGACAAGTCCGATGCGGGACAGGCAGACACGGTTGCAGCGGAAAATTGGTTGGTTGGGGTTGGGTGTTGGGTTTTTCCTCCTTTGCCTTTTGTCAGTGAGGTGGGCTCTGCGGTCTTCTTCAAAGGAGGTTGCTGCCCGCCGAACTGTGAGGCGCCAAGATGTACGGTTTGAGGTGATATCAGCCCACTGGCGGTGGTCAATGTGGCAGGCACCAAGAGATTTCTTTAGGCAGTCCTTGTACCTCTTCTTTGGTGCACCTCTGTCACGGTGGCCAGTGGAGAGCTCGCCATATAACACGATCTTGGGAAGGCGATGGTCCTCCATTCTGGAGACGTGACCCACCCAGCGCAGCTGGATCTTCAGCAGCGTGGACTCGATGCTGTCGGCCTCTGCCATCTCGAGTACTTCGATGTTAGGGATGAAGGCACTCCAATTAATGTTGAGGATGGAGCGGAGACTAACAGAGAAAATGCAATAACAACAGAGGAAATGCAATAATACACATAATTTGTCACTTCTGCCTGCTATAAAGGAACACAGAATAGCTCAGTGCCCCCAACAATGAGAGAAAGAGAAGCAACAGAAAATACCTTCAGAGACACTGAGTATCCGAGAAATCTCACGGATAACTAAGTTTCCAATTTGTAAACCTTCTGGTGGACAAGATTATCACAAGTAATTGGACTGAAAAATAAAACCACCATAATCTAAAGAAAAGGGCACGGTATGATTCATAAGAAAAATTCAGGCATGTTTATTTTGTGATTGGTGTAAAATGGTTTTAATTCAATTCGTGTTAAGTAACTATTTTGTTTACTGCTAATAGAGAGATTTCAATCTTATGATAAATAGCCACGAAACCTCTCATCTGACATGATTCAACCCTTTCACATTGTCTTCAATGTGAGTTACAAATTGTTATTTACAAGTCACAATTAAAAAAAAATGTATATTTAATGTTAACCTATTTCTCTTGCTGTCGACCTCTGCCATCTCGAGTACTTCGACGTTAGGGGTGTAAGCGCTCCAATGGATGTTGAGGATGGAGCGGAGACAACGCTGGTGGAAGCGTTCTAGGAGCCGTAGGTGGTGCCGGTAGAGGACCCATGATTCGGAGCCGAACAGGAGTGTGGGTATGACAACGACTCGACAGCATCGAGTCCACGCTGCTGAAGATCCAGCTGCGCTGGATGGGTCACGTCTCCAGAATGGAGGACCATCGCCTTCCCAAGATCGTGTTATATGGCGAGCTCTCCACTGGCCACCGTGACAGAGGTGCACCAAAGAAAAGGTACAAGGACTGCCTAAAGAAATCTCTTGGTGCCTGCCACATTGACCACTGCCAGTGGGCTGATAACGCCTCAAACCGTGCATCTTGGCACCTCACAGTTTGGCGGGCAGCAACCTCCTTTGAAGAAGACCGCAGAGCCCACCTCACTGACAAAAGGCAAAGGAGGAAAAACCCAACACCCAACCCCAACCAACCAATTTTCCCTTGCAACCGCTGCAATTGTGTCTGCCTGTCCCGCATCGGACTTGTCAGCCACAAACGAGCCTGCAGCTGACGTGGACTTTTTACCCCCTCCATAAATCTTCGTCCGCGAAGCCAAGCCAAAGAAAATTTCTCTTGTATGAAAGAATAGAATTTTTTCACATTTTATAATCAGTTTTAGCATCAACCTTTTCAAGATCAGGTATGGCACCTGCTAAGTAAATAACTGAAGTCTGCCATATAAAGGATGAGTCTGAGGATGGGTCCAATTCTAGTTGCTAGAATCAATCCCATAGACCATTTGAAGATGATAATCTTCGGAGGTTTTGTAACAAGTTGCTTACTTTGTTCTTCAAGAGACTGCACCTACTCGTGACTGTTTCCTCCATATTGGTTCCAATCAGAAATCTTGAATAAAAGTAATTACTTTAAAGCCTCTTTGGCTTTGCTTCTCGCCACTGTTACTAATGAGCTATAGACTGAGAAATTAAAGTAAATCTGAAAAAAAAAGAAGTAGTGGTGGAATAATTCTTCATGCAGGTAAGTTTGTGACCAGAACATTGCAGATAAAAGTTGGTCAGATTCGAAAAAAAAACATTTGCAGAGAGCAATGCTCTGGTTTTGGTCATAGAGAGAATGTAAGATTGGAAGCTCAGCACTGGAATGCTGCTTGTGCCCTTGTTAAACCTGAATGGAAACCAAAGCTAAGGAGGGATATAGTGCTAGGGACACAGTGCCATATGTCACTGAACACACCTTTGAGTTGGTCTTTTGTGTTGGTTACATTTACATGTATTTGGTCCACATTCTCTAATCCTTTTCACACATGTATCTCTCTAAATGACTTTTAAATGTCATCATTGTACCCACTTCTATAGTTTCCTTGGCAGCTCATTTCAGATGAGTGAAAATGTTGCTTCTTATGTCCCTCTTAAAGCTCACCCCCTCACCTTAAACCTGTGTCGTCTAGTTCTAGAATCACCTATCCTGGGAAGATTGCATACATTCACTTTATCCTCATTATTCTCTAAACCTCTACAAGGTCATCCTTCAACCTCCTTTGCTCTCGGAAATGAAAACCTAATCTATCAAACCTTTCCTTATAATCGCAAGTGCTCGTGTTGTAGCAACATCCTGGTGAATCTCCTCTGCACCTCTTCCAACTTGTTGATATCCTTCCTATCTAGATTTGAGTGACCGAAACTGCACACAATACTCCAAGAGAGATTTTACCAATGCCTTGTATCCCAACCTTTGTGCTCCAAATAAAGGCAACTTTCCAAATGCCTTCTTCAACAGCCTATCCACCTGAATTGCTACTTTCATGGATTAGGCACCTGTAACTGAAAGTCCCTCTGTTCTACAGCATTCTTCAGGGCTATTCAACCCAGAGAGCCTGCCCAGCCATTCAATCATGAGGTGGAGAGGGTGACCAAATTTAAGTTATTGGGAGTCACCATCGAGGAGAATCTTTCCTGGATCCAACAAATTAATGGCATAGTGAAGAAAGGACATCAGCACTTTACTCAGGAGTTTGCCATTTACTATGCATGTCCTACTTGCTGTGATTTGCCAAAGTGAAATATCTTGCACTTGACAGAGTTAAATTCCATTTGCCAAGCATTGGCCCACCTTCCAAACTGATCAAGATTTTTCTATAAACTTATTCTTCCCCACTGACATTAGAGCACCAATTTTAATTTCAGCCACAAATTTACTGGAATCAGAATTTATTGTCATGAAATAAGCTACTCCCTTTTACAATAGATAACCTTTCCTTTAGAGAATGGGAAAAAAAAGGGATTAAAAGAATAGAAAATTGTTTTTCAGGAAGTAGATTCTTATCCTTTGAACAAATGAGAGATAAGTACAATATAACTGGAGATACAGCGCTGGCATATTACCAACTGAGATCCTACTTGAAGGATAAATTAGGAAGCAATTTGAGTTTACCAGAGGGAAGTAACCTTGAATATGTGATTACAGATACAATGTTAATCAAAAGATTTATAACAAATATGTATATTAAACTGCAAGAAAAGGAGAATGAGGAAACAAATGGTAAAACTAAACAAAAATGGGAACAAGATTTAAATATAAAGATAAAAAAGGAAACATGGGAGAAATTATGTTCTGGAACGATGAGAAATACAATAAATACGAGGCTACGTATGATACAATATAATTGGTTACACAGACTATACATTACATCGTAAAAGTTAAATAAATGGGACCCAACAGTATCTGATAGATGTTTTCGATGTAAAAAAGAAATGGGAACAACAATTCATGCAATCTGGACATGTGAGAGAGTAGAAAAATTTTGGGATGATCTCAATCAGATATTAAATAAAATAACAGAAAACAATATACCAAAGAATCCAGAGATCTTTCTCCTAAGTAACATAAAAAACAAAGAATTTGGAATTGATTTGGAGGATGCACAAAAATGATTTGTTAAGATAGCCCTAGCCGTAGCAAAAAAATGTATTATGTCAACCTGGAAATTGGAAGATAATTTGAAAATACAACAATGGTATATAGAAATGAATAAATGTATTCCATTAGAAAAAATAACATAGTTTAAGAAATAATATTGAAATATTCGAACAAGTATGGGAGCCTTACATTAAATACAATAGCGAAAACCTACCGGGGACAAAGATTACCTAAGTTGATGGAAGGAGAAGGAAAGAAAAGAATGGACTCAGTAGAATTTCTGGTGTATTTTTGTTGAATGACAACATTGTCTGACTGGTTTAATGCAACCTAGATTGTATACCTAAAATGGATGAGGGGGGGGGGTGGGGGGGTGGCCTGGGAGGAGGGAGGAGGGGGGGAGAAAAAGTCACTGTATATGTGTGAAAAAGAAAAAGTGTATATCATGGCTAATGTGATTTATGGTGTGAAAAAAAAAATTTAAAAAAAAAATATGTGCCACAAAATCTGTTGTTTTGCAGCACATTACAAGTGCAAAATTGCTATAAATTACTTTTTTTAAAATAAAAAAAGAGTGAAAAAGAAAAGACAAATGAAATGGTGCCCATTCAGAAATATGATGGCAGAGGAAAGGAAGCTATTTTTTCTACGGTTGAGTGTTCATCTTCAGGCTCTTGTTCCTCCTTCCTTATGATTGCAATGTGAAGAGGGCATGACCTGGGTAGTGGGGGTCTTTGAGGATAGAGGCTGCTTTCTTAAGGCACCACCTTTTGTAGATGTCTTTGAAGGAGTGGAGACTGATGCCCATGATGGTGCTGGGTGAGTTCATAGCTCTCCGTAGTTTTTTCCTGTCCTTTGCATTGATATTTCCATACCAGTGATGTAACCAGCCAGAATGCTCTCCATGATACAACTGTCTCCTCAAACTCTTCATGAAGTATAGCTACTGGTGAGCCTTCTTCATGATTGCATCAACATGGAGGCCCCAGAATAGATCTTCAGAGATGTTGACACCATGTAATTTGAAGTTCTTAGCCCTTTCTACTGCTGACCCCTCAATTGATTTGATTTCTCCTCATTTCCCTCTTCTGAAGTCCATCATCAATTCCTTAGTTTTGATAACGTTGAGTGCAATGCTGTTGTTGTGACACCATATTTACTAATCTTGTTAATTGCAATACTGCCCAAATAATTAATGCAGATACCAAACAACAGTGGGGCTAACACAGATTCCTGCAGCACAGATTTCCAATGAGAAAAGACATCCCTCTGACTCCTTCCAGTGCCCCTAAAAGTATGACATGGAGTTAAACAGAAAAGTCAGCCGATGCTGTGATTGGAGGAGCTTGCTGGAGAAACTCAGCAAGTCGCGCAGCATCCATTGGAATTAAATGGTAAGCCACATTTCAGGCCTGAGCCATTCGTCAAGGTATGAGGAAAAACCAGTAGGTGCCTGAATAAAAAGGTGAGAAGGGGTTGGGCAAGGAATACAAGCTATCAGTGGATAAAGGTGGAAAGGTAGAAGAGTTAAAAAACATGGAAATATGATAGGGGAGGGAGTAGCACTCTGGATGGAGATGAAAGGGAAGGGGGGGTTGGGAGCTGGAAGAAAGGAGACATGAATAGGGAAATAGAGAGACTCAGGGGAGGGGCTTAACAGAAACTGGATATCAATGTTAATACAGTCTGGTTGGAAAGTGCCCAGACGGAATATTAGGTGTTGTTCTCCAATTCGTGGATAACCTTGGTTTGGTTGTGCACAATGCTACAGATAGCCATTCCAGTATGGGAATGGTATGAGGAAATATAATAGCTTGCCACTCAGAGGTCTCTGTTGCAGTGAGCACAGCAAAGGTGCTCAAGAAAATGATCTCCCAGTCTGTGCCCAGTCTCTCTGATGTAGAGGAGGCAATAATGGGAGCATCCAGTAGGTGACTCCTTCAGATTCCACACCCTACTGAAACCAGAGTTCCCTATCATTTTTAGTTGTCAGTGTGAGCACAAACCTTATGTTGTGCAATTTTTGTTTCCTGTGACAGAAGTATGTGCGCACTGAATGCTTGTGCAAATGTAAACTCTAAATTGTTTCAAGACAGTTCCGGCACAGCCTATCTCTCATGGCTAATAAAACTGTATTGGCATGTTTAATGTAATACAAGTATGATTGCATTCTACAAAGAAAAGTATTTAGTTAAGGTTATATTCTATACCTTGAAGTGCTTTGTTCAGTTTATGTACACATTAATTTCCTTTGCGCATGGGTTGCAAAGCGTGTGCACAGAGCTTAGAGGGAACAGTGCTGAAGACCCTTTCTCCTTCCTCAAGCCTCCTTCCTCCTCCAGGTCACTAAATTTGATGGTTTGACTCCCCTGGATCTTTTTATTTCTAACTGCTGTTGAGACATAAACTGTCTCGACTTCACCACTCTCTTCACTTATTCTAATTGCCTTCAGCTCTCCCCATACCAACCTCAACCTCACTATCAAGTCTAGAGACAAGGGCGGCGTTGTTGTGGTCTGGTGCACTGACCTTGACGTTCTCGAAAAAAGACAACAGCTCTCAAACGCATCCTCTTATTTACCCCTTGAAAAGGACCCTGCCAGGAAACATTAAGCTACTGTTTCCTACATCATCTCTGACCTCATCTCCCTCCCACAGCCTCTAAACTCATTGTTTCCCAATCCCGCACAGTCCAGTTTTTTTTCCTACCCAAGATCCACAAACCCAATTTTGCCGGTAGACCTATTATTAGCATGTGCTCTGCCCCACTGAACTGAAATCATCTTACCAACTTAATTTTGTGCCCCCTGGTCTATTTCCCTCCTACTGACAGCTATGATACCTCATATGCCATCCATCACTTCAACCACTTCCAGTTCCTCTGGGCTCAACCACTTCATTTTTGCCAATCGCTCTAATTCTCCATTCCCTGTACTGAAGGTCTCAAACCATCCCCCACCACCTTCCTCCACCTAGCAAAGCTTGTTCGCACCCTCAAAAACTTCTCCATTGGTTCATCCTACTCTCTCCAAGTAAAAGGGGCAGCCATGGTTACCCTCATGGGTCCCAGCTATGCCTGTCTTTTTGTTGACTATGTGGACCAATCCATGCTACAAACCTACACAGGCAAGGATCCTCAACTCTTTGTCTGCTACATCAACAACTAACTTTGCTGCTAACTTCCACCCTGACCTCAAATTCACTTGGTCCTTCTCTGGCAACACAGTCCCCCTTCTCAATCTCTCAGTCGCCATCTCGAGAGACAAACCCACCAACTCCCACAGTTACCTTGAATACACATCTGCACATCCTGTCCCCTGTAAGCATTCTATTACTTTCACTCATTCCTCCATCTCCATCACATCTGCCCTTCCTTCTCTTTGTTGTGGGCGGTTCTGCATAGATAGGGATTTCATTTGCATCCTCCTGGCTTTGAAGGCTGTGGCTGTGCCCAGCTTCAAGCTATCCTTCCTTATTAGAGACACTTGCACTTTGGGATGGGCACTCCCCCATATTAGTTGATCAACTAATTTTTCCTCTATATCCTTAAATCTGCATTTTGCTGCAACAATTTTTAGCCTAGTGAGGAAGTTATCAACAGTTTAATCAGTCTCTTGCATTAAGCCTTGAAATTCATGGTGTTTAATTCTATGATTATTCCTGGGTTCAAGGTGAGAAGCAAACTTTGCAAATATCTGCTCTGGATTATTTTTCTCCACCTCTGTAAGCTCCCAGCTATTAAATAAGTCAAGGCCTCGCTCCTCTGACCTTCTCCTCTGCTGTTGTATTTTTAAAATAGCTTTTGAATGCTAAATTGCACTTCTGCTGAAACCTTTTAAACAATTCAACAATGTCTTGAGCCTCCCAGTTCATCACTGGGTGAACTGTTGTTGCTCCAGCCATTTTTTTTTTCAGTTACGTTTCTTCTCTTCTTCCCCTTTGTATTTCAGTGACTTACAATCAATTGTATGGCTTTAATGAAACCAAAAACTCATTGGAAAATCATAAAAGTCTAACTGAATCATTAACATGAACCATGGAAAAAAAAATCTTACTCTTCTTGTCCATTTTGGGTTTATTTCAGATGAGATTGTTTAAAAAGTATCATCCAAAAATGAAAACTAAGGTCATTCAGCTGCTTTCACTCCTGTATTTTCTACCTTACCAAAATTAGAACATTGATCTCTGCAATTATTATTTTTTCTCTTTCAGAAAGAGAACATACATGACATCACATAACCCTGAGATTATTTTTTTCCCTGCAAGCTAGGCAGAATTACCACTTAATTGCTAGTGCAAAAAACACTATGTACCCATGTAGACAAATAAACAAATGTAAACAGTTGACTGTGCAATACAGAGAGGAGTACAAAAACAAACAATAAACTGCAAAACTAAGAGTCGTTAAATAAGTCCCTGATAGAGTTTGTTGTTGATGAGTCTGATAGTGGAGGAGTAGCAACTGTTCCTGAACATGGTGGTGCGAATCTTGTGGCACCTAGACCTCCTTCCTGATGGCAGCAGCAAGACAGAGCATGTGATGGGTGGTGTGAATCCTTGATGATTACTGCTGCTCTCTGATGGCAATGTTCCTCGTAGATGTTCTTTTTTTTTAAATTTTTTAAATTTTTCACACTATAAACCATACTGACCAAAATACATAGAGAATATACACAGTGTCATTTTCTCCTCTTTTTCCCCCCTCCCTTCCCTCCCTCCCATTCATTCAACGTTCAATCTATATGATACATTAAACCCGTTAAACAATGTTGTCACTTAATAAAAATAAACAAGAAATTTGTGTCTTATACTTTTACATACTGGGTCAGTTCATTTCGTCGTCTTCTCCTTCTGTTATTTTATGTGGTGGAGGTCCGTGGTAGGATTTCTCTATTGTGTTCTATGTAGAAATTTGCCGGGGTTTCCTGAGGACATAGAGGCACTGACATGCTTTCTTCATGATGCTTTTAGTGTGTTGGCTCCAGAAAAGATCCTCTGAGATAGTAACCTCAAAGAATTTAAATTTGCTCATCCCCTCCACCTCTGATTCCCCCAATGTTCACTGAATTATATACAACTGGTGTTTCTTTCCCTTCCTAACCTGCACATTTGGTGTAGTGGTTAGTGCAACACCTTTACAGTGCCAACGATTGGGACCGGACCAGGGTTCAAATCCTGCGCTGTCTTTAAGGAGTTTGTATTTTTACGAGCCCAGAGGACCCTAAAACCCAGTAACAATAGAAATTTACCAAGGCAAATGGTTACTTAAACAAAATTTGCTTTTAATTATCTTTAAACATGAAAACAGAATCAAACTTTATCTTATTGCTATTAACTTAACTTAACATGACCCCCTTCCAATTCTAAGTGGATGTGTATATAATGTGTGTGTAAGTTCAGAAAAGTTATTTGGTTCACAGTCCAATCTCACTTCTCATTCCTCCAAGTTCACTGGTTGCAGGCACAGAATTTAACATTTATAAAGTTCACCAGGCTTTGGTGCTTGAAAGGTAAATCGTTACCACTCAGGAAGGTTCTTGTCAGTTTTCAGAGAGATTTGTTGTTCGCTGGACACAAACAGATTACTTCTAATCTGTCATGTCAGTGTCTTGCTGAAGAAACTTGTCCCATCAGGGTTATCCAGATGATAACCTTTTTCTTTCAGGTCTCCACAGGGTTCCTTTTTGTTTCTCTTATTTCAACTGTTTCCTTTCCTCTTGTATGAACCACAAGGGGTTTGACCAGGCTGAACTAAGAACTCACAACCCATCTTCAAAATTGGGTTTTTCCACAAGCTTGCCAGTTTGTCCAGTTCCAGTCCCAGCTGCTACTGCTGACTATAAAACTGCAGAACTAAATTCTTTCTCTCTCTCTCTGAGAGAAAGCCTGTTTGACTCTCTCTGCTTGCAAAACCACATTACCCTCTTAGAACAGCAAACAGCACTCAGACAGCCTGCAACTCTGAACCTAATCCTCCAAGTTCATTCATTTGCTGCTTTTCAAAACAACAATCCATTACTGAAATCTATACAGGCTCTCCCCAAAGCTTTTGCAAAGGCACTCGGAGCCTGCCTGTCTGGCATGAGCAGAGCTTCAGTATTTTAATTAAGATCTGTTTTGAAGTGTTTGCATGTGACCTACACTTAAAAAAAACCTTCCCCAATTTATCTCCTATAAAATATAACATAATCTGTCACAGTATGTTCTGTGACTACACGGCTTTTCTCCATGGCCTACAGTTTCTTCCCACCAATTGAAACATACCTGTGTGTAAGTTAATTGGGTGTAAAATGGGCAGTATGGTCTTGTAGGGCCATATTGGCCTGTTACAGTGCTGTATGTCTAATTTAAAATGTTTTAAAAAGTCAACAATTAGCACCTTTGTTTTGGTGACCTTGAATGTGAGGTTATTGTTAGTGCACCACTCGGGCAAGTTTTGAATCTCCTTTCTGTATGTTAACTCATTCCCCTTTTTTTAAACAACACACTACCGTGGTATCATCGGGGAATTCGTAGCAAGTGTTGTTGTTGTACCGAGCCACACAGTCATTGGTGTAAAGTAAGTAGAGCAGCGGACTAAGAACACCGCCCTGTGGTGCTCCAGTACTGATGGAAATTGTCGAGATGTTCTTAACAATCCTCACTGATTGTGGTCTGTAGGTGAGGAAATCCAGGATCAACCATCTTTATTATTATTATTTATTAACCATCTTCCAATAATTTACAACTTGTCTTTAATATTCTGATCACATGAAGCATTATTCTACCAATACTTCTGTTCTTGTTGCAGATTTACATTAGATTTTCATCTTATATCTCATCAGTAGCAGTGTTGGCAATATTGGATGGTTTGGAAAGGATGACATCAAAGCTTTCTAGAATACTGAAGAAATTCATCCGTCCTAGCTCTAAAGGATATTGATGAGACAACAGGAGGAAAAAAAAATAGTTTAAATCCACCATTGCCACATTTTCACTTAACAATTTGTCTTGTCAAGTTAAGATAAAGCAATGGTGGTTTTAAATTGAAAGAGACTTGTGCTAAAAAAAAGCACCTTTACTGATATCAATAAGTGTGGGAGCCAGAAGTGGTGATGGGGCAACAAAATCAGAGCAGAGAAAGGATTCTAGGAGCAGACGGGGGAGACTGAATTTTCTAAGAGTCAAATCCTCAGCTATGATGGGTCTTTGAAGCATTCAATGATTTCGATCAGTGGTTTACAAACATTTTCTTTCCACTTACATACCACCTTAAGTAATCCCTATGCCATAGGTGCTCTGTGATTAGTATGGGATTACTTAAGGTGGTACATGAGCGTAAAGAAAAAGTTTTAATTAGACCTAATTGACTCGTTATGTGCATGGTTTCATAATTCCAAAGAAAATGGGCCAATGAGTTATTTTTTCAAGCAAAATATTTCAGTGTGGCAGCTCACCAACGAGGCAGGCAAACTGGCCCCGCTTGTAAGCCACGCGGCGGTGGAGCCGGCCAAAATAGCACTGTCGGGGGTTTCCCTACCTTCCAGCATGGGGCACAGAAACCCGCGCTGGGGGACCATGTGATGCCTGGGTGATGTGAGCGCCCTCCAGCGCAGTTGTCAGCCAGGTCCGGGCTGGGAGTATAAGTACAACCCAGCAGCCTGCAATAAACCAGTCTGCTCACTGAGCTCAACCTATCTGGTTGTGTATGTGTTACTGCAGGAGCAGTGTAGGTGCCACTACAATTGGTGACCCCGACTGGTTCAAACATCTTTGAACCCATCATGAGCGAGCCTGGGATCAGCGCTATAGACGTGAAACTGCCTGAATTCTGGGTTCAAGAGCCGGAGACCTGGTTCAGTCACGCGGAGGCTTAGTTTCACCTCTGCCACATTTCGTCTGACACGACCAAATTCAACCATGTTGTCGCTGCCCTGGACCAGGCCACCGCCAGAAGCATGGTGCACCTTGTTCAGCACCCACCCACCGAGGACAAATACGAGACCATCAAGCGAGTGCTTACCGGGTCCCTCAGACTATCCAGACACCAGCGTGCCGCTTGGATGCTTCACCTCAACGCACTGGGGGACAGGTCCCCGATGGAGCTGATGGACGAGATGCTCACGCTCATGGGTGATCACACCAACTGCCCACTCTTCGAGCGCATCTTCCTCGACCATATGCCCGGAGACATCCGGCTGCTGCTAGTCCAGGAGAGCTTCACCGACCAGAGGAAGGTCGTCCAGAAGGCCCAAGAGCTATGACTTGCACGATTCCCAGAGGGCTCAGTAGTCCAGCAGGTCACGAGACATGGGCACGATCATGCCAAGCCCATCCCTAGCGCTGTGGTAGAGAACCCGGTCCCTGCAGGGGTCCCCAAGAGCATAACCAAGGACACAGCATCCACTCCAGGCCTCTGCTTCTACCACCAGTGCTGGGGTGCCAAGGCTTGGAAGTGCCATCAGCCCTGCTCATTCCAGGAAAATGACCAGGCCAGCAGCTGTTAATGGCTGCGGCGGCTGGCCAACGACACAGCCTCCTCTTCCTGTGGGACTCAGTCAACGGCCGGTGGTTCCTCGTTGACACTGGAGCCCAGATCAGCATCATCCCGGCCATGGCCATCGAGTCCAGGAACCGACCTCTTGGACCTCCCCTCCGTGCAGCCAAAGCAACGGCAATCCAGATGTATGGAGACAAGACAGTCCACTTGCAGATCGGCCAACAGAATTTTGGGTGGAGGTTCACTGTCTCATTCCTCCCAACTGCCATCCTGGGTGCAGACTTCCTCCTCGCACACGGGCTTCTGGTGGACATTTGAGGTAAGTGCTTGGTGGACGCCCGTACCTTCCAGGCCGTTCGCCTCAACGCCTCCCAATTTGAGCAACCGCAGATGGCCACGATCAGCATGCCCAGAGACAAGTTATAGCGAATCTTGGATGAGTTCATGACACTCCTCAAGCCACAGTTCTCCACTGCCTTGCTGCGCCATGGGGTTCCACCACATCTCCACCCAGGGCCCACCAGTTCAAGTCAAGGCACACTGGCTCCCGTCTGACAAGCTCCAGGTAGCAAAGGAGGAGTTTTTGCACCTGTTGGAGCTGGGGATTATTCGGCAGTCCAACAGCCTGTGGACCTTGCCACTTCATCTGGTTCTGAAAGCCTCGGGCGGCTGGCGACCCTGGGGAGACTCAGTGGCTCAATGAGGCAACTGTTCATGACCATTACACCATTACTGATCCCTCACATCCAAGACTTTATGGCCAACCTGCATGGTAGGAGGGTTTTCTCCAAGGTTGGCCTGGTGCATGGATATCACCAGATTCCAGTGCACCCTGAGGACATATCCAAGATGGCCATCATCACCCACTTTGGCTTGTTCGAATTCCTGCGCATGCTGATAGGGCTCAAGAATGCTGCTCAGACCTTCTAGCGCTTCATGGACTCTGTGGGCAGGGGCTTGGATTTCATCTTTATTTATTTGGACGACATCCTCGTCACTAGCAAGGACCGGGCTGGTTGATTTCGGCCTTACCATCAACCTGGCCAAGTGCCAATTCAGGAAAGAGTCCATGCAGTTCATGGGCCATACCATCACGGCCTAAGGTGCCACGCCCGCCGCTGCGAAGGTCGCCGCTATCAGGGAGTTTCCACGCTCGGACAGTCTCAAGGGGCTGCAGGAGTTCGCGGGTATGGTCAACTTTTACAACTGCTTCATCCCAGGAACTGCGCGCATCATGCAGCCGCTGTTCACCCTTATCGCAGCCAAATACAAGACATTCGCTTGGAACCCAGAAGCCTGAGCCACATTGGAGGCCACCAATGATACCCTCGTGAAGGCCACCATGCTCGCCCACCTGCACACCGACCTGCATATCGCACTCTCTGTCAATGCCTCTGCCACAGCCGTCGGTGCCGTCCTGGAACAGCAGGTGAATGGACATTGGAAGCCGGTGGCATTCTTCAGCTGCCTGCTCCACCCGACGGAACGCAAGTATAGTGCCTTTGACCTTGAGTTACTGGGTATGTACCTGGCGGTGCGGCATTTCCACTATTTTTTGGAGGGGAAGATATTTACCATCTTCACCAACCACAAACCCCTCACCCAGGTGCTCTCAATGGCAAAGGATCCCTGGTCAGCCCGGCAGCAGCGTCACCTCTCCTTCGTGTCAGTTTACCACTGACCTTTGGCACAAGGCAGGGAAGGACATTGTGGTTGCCGATGCACTCTCACGACCGGCCATCTGCGCGCTGATGCCCGGCCTCGACTTCGACCAGCTCGCCTGGGACCAGGAATCTGATGAGGAGACGAGGGCCTTCAAGACCGCCATCATGGGCCTGCGGTTCCAAGACCTCCTGACTCCGAGCGGTGAAGGCACCATCCTGCACTTTATCTCCTTGGGCACCCCGCGGCCTGTGGTTCCCCAGCAGTGCCACCAACAGGTCTTCTGTCACATCCACGACCTTTCACATTCATCCATCAGGTCCACGTTCCAGATGGTGGCAGAACGGTTCCTATAGCATGGGCTGCAGAGCCAGATCGCTGGCTGTGCCAGAACATAAACCAATTGGTGCACAGGCACACCAGGGCACCTGTACAGGAGTTTGAGCATGTCTGGGAATGGCTCAGCCACACTCACATGGCCATCATCGGGCAAGGGTCCTTACCCGTTTCCCGGGGCAACCATTACCCATTTCCCGGGGCAACCATTACCTGTTTATGGTGGTGGACCGCACCACTCGCTGGCCCGAGGTGATCCCGATGCCAGACGCCTCTACCGACTCCTGCTCTCAAACACTGTTGCATGGTTGGGTCGCCTGTTTCGGCGTCCCGGGTCACCTTACCAGCAATCGGGGCGCCCAGTTCACATCTGCGCTCTGGGCACAGCTCACCAATGGGTTGGGGATCCAGCTACACTGCACCACGGCCTACCACCCGCAGGCTAATGGACTGGTCGAACATCTGCACTGCCACCTTAAGTCAGCACTCATGGCCCGCCTCACCGATCCCGACTGGGTGGATGAACTGCCTTGGGTGCTCCTGAGCATCCGCTCCACTCCCAAGGAAGATCTGCAGGTATCATCAACTGAGCTGGTCTACGTTGCGCCGCTGGCACTATCTGTTCAGTTCATAGACGTACCTCACAATCCCCAGCGGTCGCCGCATGAACTACTTCCTCACCTCAGGGCATGTTTGGACTTGTTCGAACCCCAACCGCCACCCAGGCATGGCACCCACCTGTCTCATCTTCCCGGCGAACTGCTTTCTGCAGAGTACGTTTTTGTTTGGCGGGGACCAACCATGGCACCTCTTCAGTGACTGTACGAGGGGCCGTACAGTGTTGTACAGCGTTCCAGCTCAGTGTTCACGCTGAACATTGGCGGCAGGGAGGATCTGTTTACCATGGACAGGCTGAAGCCAGCGTACCTCAATCCCACCGAGCCCGTGGTTGTTGCCCAGCCCAAGAAGCGAGGCCACCTGGCGAAAAAGGACATTGGCACCAGTTCTGTGGGGGGGGGGGGGGCTGTGTGCCAGCTCACCACGAGGCAGGCAAACCGGCCCCGCTTGTAAGCCATGCGGTGGGGCAGCCAGCCAAAATGACACTGTCGGGGGTTTCCCCTCCTTCCAACACGGTGCTCAGAAACCTGCACTGAGGGACCACGTGACGCCCGGCTGAGGTCAGCACCCTCTCAGGTCCGGGCTGGGAGTATAATAAAGCCAGGTCTTGGCTGGGAGTATAAGTGCAGCCCAGCAGCCTGCATAAACTGCTCACTGAGCTCAACCCGTCTGGATGTGTGTGTGTTATTGCTGGCGCTACATCAGTAACAATTGGGTCTTGAGCAGTGGTTCTCAACCTTCTTTTCGATTCGGTGAGAGTATTCATAACATTGTTTTCACACTGCATAATGGAAATTTAAGTAGCATTGAATCAAATAATGTGGGGTTATTGTTGATTTTATGACCTATGGGATCTGGCACAGTGTTCAATCATAGCTGATACATGAGGGAAGTCATGCAGACATTTATCTTTCAGTTTATTATTTGATATACAATTCAAGAATGTTATAGACTAATAATTGGGCTCCCTTGAGATTTTGGAAATGCCAGAGGAGCATATTTTCTGGACTATCAGATGTTAGTCCTGATTTATACAAAGTACTCTTCCATTTCTCCATTTTTAACTTGGTTACTCAGTTTTTATATTTTTTGAGCGACTCCAGTAAGTTTTAAAGGAGCAGGAAATATACAAGCCCTCTGGACCCTAGCTCCTGCTTCAAACCTACCCACATTCCTGACCCCAGGTAATCCCTAGCCCAATTCCAGATGCACATCAAGCTCATCATCTGGATCCTGACCCCAGATGCACTCCAAACCCTTGGCTCACACTAATGAGCACCTGTAAACATTTCTGCACAATTTCCTGCCGGATTATCAGAGTTTTACATTAAATGTTTTACATTCTGACATAAGTGATTCCCGATCACAGAAATATCTCGTTTGAAATCATAAAACCTTTCAGCAGTTGTTTGGAAGAGCTAGTCCATTAGCCTGTTTCCCCTGAACATTTCCCATAACTTTGCAGTGTATTTCTTAAGACATTTATCCAATCTTCCCATGAAAGATACAGTAGAATCTGCTGCCATACCCCTCCTGTTGCTTAAAATGCTAAATTTTCCCCTGGTACCTTTACCAAATATTTTATACTTATTTCTTTTTTGACATGAACCCTCCTGCAAGTTGAAATTACTTCTTAATTTTAAGAAAATAGATACACAGTACAGTAACAGGCCCTTCCGTCACACAATCCCGTGCCACCAAAATAATTAACCTACAACCCCAATATGAAGGATGGGGGGGAAACCGGAGCACCCAGAGGAAACCCACATAGACACAGGGAGAACATACAAACTCCTTACTTCTCTTTCATTGGCCTCTGAAATAACTTTGCTCGAAGGAAATTGATCCCAACTTTTCCATTTGTTCATGTAACCGAATTTCCCCATTAATGGCATTCTTCCAGTAAATATTCTCCCCAGGGTCTCAAATACAATGCTCTTGATGTGGACCAATTAATGGGGTATAAAATTTTAATGAAGCTTCCTTGTTTTTTTTCCATTCTGTTTCACTGTTTATAAAGTTCATATCCTTCGCTTTTTAAATTTCACCGACATGAAGTCAACTCCTCTGAAACATTTCTGGCCCAACTAAATTATCATATTTGCAAATATTTTAGTTTCAAGAGCAACTTTTATCACAAAGGACTTTTGCAAAGGAATTTCTTTCTTCCTTCCTGAATGATTATCATGTTCTTACAGGTCCCTCTGATATGCAGAGGTCTTACTTGTCTTTTAGAATATTTTAGGATAGATCGTAGATCATAGAAGACAGAACAGTTCAGCACAGGAACAGGCCACGCATCCTAGGATTTCTGCATCACATATTATCTTCACCAATAACCTAAGCAATCTGCCCAGATTGACACATTTTCACAAAATCAGAGAAGCCCAAGAACTGCAGACGCCGTTTTCAGCAGACGATGAGAAGCTGGAAGGACTCAGAAGGTCAGGGAGAGAAATGGACTGTCGACGTTTAGGTTCGGGACCCCTTTATTGAAATGCTCTCCATTCTTGCGCCTAGTCCACAAAAGTGATAACATTCTGTGAACACCACAGAATGCTGGTGTCATCAGGAGAAATAGAGTTAATACTGGAATAGTATTCTTCCATGGGTTCTGGGAACTTTATTTGGTGATATTTTGTTCATCATTTCAAAATATATTTAACAATCAACAACCATACCAAATACAGAACATCGAGTGACCCTCCCTCCACCCTCGATACAAGTCCTATTAAACAGAGACAGAAAAAGAAACACACACACACATATACACAAAAATTCATCCCATTGTCAATGCATACAGTCAAATATACAGAGACAATAATACTACAGTGCTAAAATCTTTACAGAGGTCTACTGGCTAGCCAGTAGCGATTGTAACCCTATATTAGTGTCACTGAGGAATCTATATACTCTAAATAAGGCTGCCAGATTTTTAGGAAGGTGGTATTTCCCTTCCTAAGATTGTATGTGACATTTTCAAGTGGGATGTAGCTATTCATCTCGAAGACCACCTATGATGGGAATTAGACTTCCATGTCACTGCTATGCACTTCCATAAGGCAATTTCTGTGAATTTAATTTGAGAATTTGTTAGTGATCTACTACCCATTGTAAAGTTCCCCAGAAGGCAAAGCTCTGGGTCTACTGGGAAGGTGACTCCTGTGATCTTGGTTAGTGTATCACAAAGGTCATACTGGAAGGGCCTCACCTTCATTCAAAACCAGGTAGAATGTAAACCTCTATACCACACCTAAAACACATCTCTGATAATTCAGGTTTATATTGGTGTAATTTCTGTGGGGTGAGGTACAGTTGATGGAGAAAATTATAGTGCACCAATCTATACTATACCTGGCATTGATAGTAGCCAAAACATTTTCCTGACACAGATCTGACCAGAGTTTTTCATTAATTGTTGTGTCTAGGTCTGACACCTATCTCACCCTAGATTTATGAAAAACCTAGTTTTTGGTTCCCACTCATCAATAGAAAGTACATTCTAGAAATAAATTTATATACATTTCCTTCATGGAGCAGTTTCTCCTTTTCATTGAATCGCAGTAGAGTCACTTCGGGTACAAATTGGTCCTAAGGAAGGATCAAAACTGTAGGTAACAAAAAAAAGATCTTATTGGTCAAGTCATATTTCTTCTTCAGCTGTACAAATGACATGAAAAGTTCTTTTTCATAACAATAATCCAGATGTTGTATCCCCTTATGATACTAGGTTTCCAAAATTTTCTTGTTCAAAGTCAGGGTATAAGTTCATTCTGTCTTCAAGGTGTCCTCGGTGACAATCCTCTTTTCAGTCCAGAACCTCCACAGGACTCACACTATATTTTAACCATGTTTTAAAATGGGGTTGTCTGCCCTACTGACTATAATTCTGAAATTAAATTTCATGCAATCCAATTTGTACCCAGGAGGGGGTATCATCCCTCTCAAAAAATGAAAAAAAATCTCATTTGGGCCGCCAAATAATACTTCTTGAAACTTGACAACTGGTTGCCTCCTATCCTGTAATCCTATATTAACTTTTCCATGGATATTCTAGGTACCTTAGAGTTCCAAATAAATTGTCTATCATGCTTATTAAGCATTTTTAAAAAGATTTGAGGTATGGAATTGGTAAGGACTGGAAAAGGTACTGCAATCTTGGCAATATATTCATCTTCACACAATTCACCCTGCCATTAGAGTGATGGGCAAATTCATCCACCTACTCAAATCTTCTTCAATTTTATTAAGAAGCAGGAGGTAATTGAGTTTGCTTAAATTCTGAAGATTAATCCACCATTATTGCCGGGTATTTGGTGCCACCTGAGGGCCATTTGAATGGATTTGTTCGCCGGTACCCAGTGTAATGGATAAATATTGGGGGGGATTTTGGTAAGATTAGTGGGTTACATACATACACACATTTTAAAACAGATCTTATTTGAAAGACTGAAGAATTCATATTCAATAACATTTTAGGATCTCTGGAGAATGTGATGCACATTTCACAAGTAGGTGCTAACTGAACTGGCGTCATGAAATGAAAGACCATTGTTTGTAGGAGACAAACTGGCTGTTAAAAAGCACTTACAGTATGCTCACAGAAAGGTTATTCCTGGGTTTTGTTTATCTAAGACAACATCTTGACCAAGGAGAAGTACTCCTGTTGTTTGCTGAAGAAGGTGGGGTTTTGCAAGTGAGAGAGTCACATGGGCTTTCAGGCAGTTGGCAGTTGGAGAAAGAGAGAGAGTGACAAGTTAACAAGCTCTCCCAGCTAGTGTGTGTGACACTGAAGAGCAGCTGAACAGGGCAAGCCAGGAATCTGGTTGAAACTGATGAAAAGCTCCAGAGCAGTGGATGCCTGGAAGTGCTATCTGTCTGATGTTTCTCTTGAAATAAGTTAAGCAGAAGGGAACTCTATGGTGGCCTGAAAGAAAGAGGTTATCATCTGGAAAACCCTGATGGGGCAAGTTTCATTAGCGAGACCTTGATGTTACTACTGGTGATACCTCAGTTGTGGAAATCCTGGAACAACAAATCTCTCTCTGCAAACTCTACAAGAACCTTTCTGAGCAGTAAACATTTACCTTTCGAGCACCAAAGCCTGATGAACTTTATACATGTTAAATTCTGTGCACAGTATATGAATTGCCTGCATCCAGAGAACTTGGAGGAAGGAGAAGTGAGATTGAACTGTGAACCAAAGAACTTTTCTTAAATTTACACACACATTACTTACACATACATATGCTTAGAATTAGAGGGGGGTTAATTTGGGTTAGTTAAGTACAGAGATTAGTTAAAGTTTGATTCTATTTTCATGTTTAAATTTGATTAAAAACAACTTTTGTTTTAAAAATTACTTGTCTTGGTGGATGTCTGTTGCTGCTGGGTTTTGGGGTCCTTTGGGCTCGTAACACCAGTGTGATCAAAATTTGTTTTTGGGATGTTTTCACTTTTTCCCAGTTCACCTTGTACTCTAAAATTTCACCGTAAGCTTTTAATAGAATCTGTAATTTAGTCCGGGAATTAATCGGATCATTTAAATACAGGATTACATAATCTGCCATAAGATTAATTTTGTGGTTTGTCTGACCCCACCATAAAATCCTTTAACTCCGGGTCTTTTCTAATTGCCTCTGGAAAGGGCTCAATAGCCAAGACAAAAAGTCCTGGAGACAAGGGGCAACCCTGTTGGCTCGACCTGCTCAAAGGGAATGCTGCTGTGATCTGTCTATTAGAGGTGACTCTAGCTTTTGGTCTGTAACAAAGAGTTTTTTTTAATTAAAAATTTAAAACCACCAAAAAAAATCATATATTTTACAATATTGCAAATCCATTTCAAATACATGTGGTGTATATAAGAAAAAAAAATAGAAAGACTCCCATATAACCCCCCTACCTTCCTCCCTCTAATCCCTACAAAACAAAAAAGTATAGGACAAGTGATCTTCCACTGGGGCACTCTTTACTATAAGTTTATTCTAATATTTCAGAGACCTTTAGGAGAAAGGGAATGTCTGAGTTCCATTTAAATGTTCATACCTACACTTTGGAAATATGGGCACCATGTTTTCCAAAATATATGATATTTATCTCTTAAATTATAAGTAATTTTCTCAAGTGGTATGCAACTCCGAACTTCCACTTGCCATCTCTCTTTTCTCAAATCTGTATTAGACTTCCACGTTATAACAATACATTTTCTAGCTATTGCTAGATATTCAATCTTAATTTAGGTTTAACACCTCTAATATCACCCTGTGGGAATTTAACCCCTGTTATTTGTTCAAATAAATTACTTATTTCCAACCAAAAAGGTTTAATCTTAGGACACTGCCAAGTAGAATGCAGAAATGAACCAACTTCCTGTCCGCATCTAAAACATAAATCCAAAAAGGTCTGGTTCAATTTATTTAGCTTTTGTGGTGTTAAATATAATTGATGAATACAGTTATATTGTATGAATCTATACCTCACATTTATTGTACTTTTCATACTTTCTCTACATAACTCAATACAATTACACTCATCTATTTGCTTACTCAAATCTAATTCCCATCTTTGTCTTGATTTATGAGCCCCTACTTTCCAAGCCTTCTCCTGTAACAACCTATACATTACTGAAATAAATTTCTTTATGTCTGCATTACACAACAATGACTCCATCTCTGTATCTGCTGGCAACAGTGAGTCTTGACCAAAATTTTCACGTAAGAATTTTGTAACCTGATAATAAAAAAAGTCTGGTGTTCTAAGATACCTTGAACTTCTCCTTCATTCTAATAAAAGTAATAAATTTCCCTGCTTGAAAACAATCCTCAATTTTCCTAATACCCTTATGCCGCCAAATCTTTAAAATTTGATTTTGTATATAAAATGGAATAAATCTATTTTGAACTAAGATTGTTCTTCCTGACATTAAACCTCCTCCTCTACCAATTTTTTTTATCAACCTTATTCCAAACCTCAATTAAATGTTTCAATATAGGAGTTTCTCTGTTTGCTATTAACAATCTTGAATTCCATTTAGTAAAGAGTTTTAAGCAGTTAGTGAACAGTTGCCCAAATCTGAGCTGGGCCAAAACTCTAAATACAGCCATTCCAGCCTGTCAAAGGCTTTCTCAGCATCCAGAGCCACAGCGACACTTGGTTCAGCCTTAAACTTTGCAAATTGAAGAGCCTACATTGGCTGACCGGCATTTCAAAGTAAGCCGCTCTGGTCAGGATTTATTAATTTAGACAAATATTGGCCTAGCCTGTTAGCCAGAGCTTTATAAATTAATTTGTAATCTGAGTTTAGGAATGAAAAGGATCAAAATGAGGAGCATTTTTATGAATCACAGTAATTATGGCAGAAGAAAATGATTCAGGGAGAGTTTGACTTTTAGATTCTAAGTTAATTATATCCATGAAGAGGGGTATAAGTAAATCCTTAAATTCTCTATAAAATTCTGGTCGGAAACCATCTTCCACTGGTGATTTATAGGACTGTAGTAAGCTCAAGGCTTTCTAAATTTCTTTTGAAGTAAAGGGAAGGTCCAAATCTATTTGATCTTCTTGTTTAGGTTTGGGTCTGTGGATAAAAAGTCATCAATCTTAGTCAGATCTTCTTATATAAGTTTGTATAAAACTGTTTAAATGTATCACTGATTTCTGTTGGGTTATGTGAAACTGAGCCCATTTCATTCTGGATTGAATTAATTGTTCTTGACTTTCCTCTGCTCTCAGTTGCCATGAAAATACTTTATGTGCCTTTTCTCCCAGTTCAAAGGATCTTTTGTTTGGTTATGAGAATTTTTTTTTTCAATTTTGTATGTGTGTGGTGTACTGTACTTGACCTTTTTGTTCACAAGCACTTTATATGTTTCTTTAGAGCTGGACTGTTGAAATTCCTTTTCCAATTGCAGAATTTATGTTTTCAGTTCCTTTACATCTGTCATGTATTTCTTCTTTATGTCTTATAGTATGTCCCCTAAGGTAGGTTTTTAATGTGTCCCATAGAATAAAACAATTGGGAGCAGAGGGACAGTTTATCTCAGAGGCAACTTTATCTGGTCTTTAATGCATTTGCAAAATTCTGGTTTTTGAAGTAAGGTAGGATTCAGACTCCATTTGTGTGAATTGCTTAATTTTTCTGGCATCAGAATAGAGAGAGTCAGATGTGAATGATCCAACAAAGTTCAAGATAGGTATTCAGATTCTAATGATCTGTGAATTAACTGTGTTGATAACAAAAAGAGGTCAATCCTAGTATGGGAATCCTAGTATGGAATAAAAGGAGTAGTATCAGGGATCTTTAAAATAGGGAATATAAGAAACCTAGCATGTGAAGACATTTTGGATCATTGAGCTTTCCATTATGTGGTAATTGTGTTCCATATGACATAGAATACATTTCCTGATGTAGAATTATGCATTGGTATAAAGTGTGGTAAAAAGAAATAGTTCAGTAACCCAAGAAAGGGAGCAAATTTCATATGCATGTGAGTATTACCAATTCAGTATTATCTTTCTTGAGATTATTTTTGGCCTTAGGTTCCACATTTTGCTTGGTACTCAATGTATTTGTACATTAATGAGTTGCATTAGTCCCTCTATGATCGAGTGCTAGTGATCCTCCTGACAACTAGAGGGAGTCAGACTAGTTTGTTGTAGTTTCTGTTGGATTCAAGATTGATACCACCACATGGTCTTGAGTCTATAGCTAAAAAAGTACAGTTGTTTTAAAATAACCCAAGTTTCTTTATTACAATAAAAAGAAACATCACATGGTACCAGGAGTGTAAGAAACACCAGGAGTGTGCAGAGTGTGTATCAGTCATTATCAGCAGTGAAATGGAAAGTGTAAAGGGTCCTGATATTGTAAATTGGACTGAAAATGTTGACCACAAGTGGAAGTTGTTTAAACAAAGATTCATACTGTACCTGCAACACATTGGACTCGATAACAAACCTGATGCATGGAAGATTGAACTACTATTTAATCGTGGTGAGACCTCAAGCCCTAGAGGTTTTCAATACATTTGTTTTTGCCGAGGCTGAGGACCAGGGCAAGTTCGACACGGTTATCGAGATGTTTGATGAACATTGGTCACGAAAGAAAAATTAAATGTTTAACTGGTACGTGTTTCACTCGCACCCACAGCTGTAGGGAAAGAGCATTGATACCTTTTTAATGAACTTCAAATTAAAAGCAAGAACATGCAATCTTGGATTGTGGAAAGATTCAATGATCCGTGGTCAAATTGTGTTCAGGATTAGAGTATTGATAAGAAAGTGAGAGGTTGCTGTGAGAGACAGAGCTTACCTTAGCTGAACCTGAGAAGATATGCTTTGTAGCACACAAAAATGTTTGGTGAGAGTGCAAAAGCCATTGAAAATGAAGACATAGCCACAGCCATAGTGTGTGTTCACACACATAAACAAAAAAATATATAAGAAACAACAAAAAAGGGCAAAGGTTATTTTATTTGTGAGAGTGACATCAGGGCAATGAAGATAAAACTATACATCGATGCAAATCCTGTACAGCTCAAAGCCTACAATGGATAGAGCATTAAAACGAAAGGTGAAAGTTAAAGATAAAGAGCACCACCTCTGGTTCGCAATAGTTGCAGATGGACATGAATCTTCTTTGGCTTGGCTTCGCGGACAAAGATTTATGGAGGAGGTAAAAGTCCACGTCAGCTGCAGGCTCGTTTGTGGCTGACAAGTCCGATGCGGGACAGGCAGACACGGTTGCAGCGGCTGCAGGGGAAAATTGGTTGGTTGGGGTTGGGTGTTGGGTTTTTCCTCCTTTGCCTTTTGTCAGTGAGGTGAGGTGAATCAGTGATTAGTGAAAAAGCATGAGAAACTTAAGCCTAGTCAAGAGGGTGTACACACCAGTGAAACCTATGGTGTTAGCTGATGTGTTATAACCATTTACAGTGCGGAAACAGGCCATATCGGCCCTTCGAGTCTGTGCTGGTTCACTTGAACAACTCCACTAGATCCCCCCTGCCACTCTCTGCCCATAACCCTCCAACCCCCTCATACCCATGTACACATCCAACCTTTTCTTTTTTTTTGAAACTTTATTTATTAATTTTAACATATAAAGAAAGTCAGTAATTCACATACAAAAAAAATACAAAACGAAGTAATACAAATACAAAGTAACATAATTAATATAATACCAATCTCAAAATCTCCCCCTGACAACTAAAAACTAAGACTAAAAGAAAAGAAACTATTTTTAACCCCTAAACCCCCCCTCCCCACCCCCACAATAAAGAGTGAAGAATTAATAGTTAGTATAATAAGAGAAAAAAAATTTTTAAAAAATATCTTAAAAATAAAATCAATATATATATTTAAAAATATTAATTAAATATTAATTATTAGTCCACAAATTTTTTATTATATAAAACTATATATATAAAAAAAACAAAAACAAACAAAAAAAAACTTAAAACGAAAAAAAAGCCAACTAATAAAAAAAACTAGAAAAAAAGGAAAGAAAAAAAACATATATATAGAAAAAATATATATATAAATGAAAAGTTTAAAAAAAAAAGAGAAAAAAAATAATTAATTCAAACTTATTTAAATTGTATATAATCAATAAATGGGGTCGACTTTAACTCATAAAAAGACATCTTATCTTGTATAGAAAATGATATTTTTTCCATGACCAAACAAAACTTCATCTCTGAAGTTGCCCATTCAGAACCAGCTCTTCAGCGCTTGACGTCCTGCTTTGCGGAAACTGCCAAAATGTTTGGCCTGGAAGTCAGCCTGAAGAAAACTGAGGTCCTCCATCAGCCAGCTCCCCACCATGATTACCAGCCCCCCCAAATCTCCATCGGGCACACAAAACTCAAAACGGTCAACCAGTTTACCTATCTCGGCTGCACCATTTCATCAGATGCAAGGATCGACAATGAGATAGACAACAGACTCGCCAAGGCAAATAGCGCCTTTGGAAGACTACACAAAAGAGTCTGGAAAAACAACCAACTGAAAAACCTCACAAAGATAAGCGTATACAGAGCCGTTGTCATACCCACACTCCTGTTCGGCTCCGAATCATGGGTCCTCTACCGGCACCACCTACGGCTCCTAGAACGCTTCCACCAGCGTTGTCTCCGCTCCATCCTCAACATCCATTGGAGCGCTTACATCCCTAACGTCGAAGTACTCGAGATGGCAGAGGTCGACAGCATCGAGTCCACGCTGCTGAAGATCCAGCTGCGCTGGATGGGTCACGTCTCCAGAATGGAGGACCATCGCCTTCCCAAGATCCTGTTATATGGCGAGCTCTCCACTGGCCACCGTGACAGAGGTGCACCAAAGAAAAGGTACAAGGACTGCCTAAAGAAATCTCTTGGTGCCTGCCACATTGACAACCGCCAGTGGGCTGATAACGCCTCAAACCGTGCATCTTGGCGCCTCACAGTTTGGCGGGCAGCAACCTCCTTTGAAGAAGACCGCAGAGCCTACCTCACTGACAAAAGGCAAAGGAGGAAAAACCCAACACCCAACCCCAACCAACCAATTTTCCCCTGCAACCGCTGCAATCATGTCTGCCTGTCCCGCATCGGACTTGTCAGCCACAAACGAGCCTGCAGCTGACGTGGACTTTTTACCCCCTCCATAAATCTTCGTCCGCGAAGCCAAGCCAAAGAAAGACAATACATTTCTATTCTTCCAAGTAATCGCTATACATTTCTTAGCCACTGCCAACGCTAAATAAATAAAAGAAATCTGGTAATTATCTAATTCTAAATCAATCAACGGTTGCATATTCCCTAATAAAAATATATCAGGGTCTAATACAATATGAAGATTATATAGATTATTAAATACAGATTGAATACCTTTCAAAAATTGTTGTAACCGATCACACAACCAAACAGCATGTAAAAAAGTACCAGAAACCTGATCACAACGAAAACAAAGATCTGACTTACTAAAACCAAATTTTTTTAATTTTGCAGGTGTTAAATATAATTGATGTATAAAACTATAATTGATCATCGCCAATCTAGCATTGATCAATTTTCGAACACTGTTACGACAAATTTCAGACCAATCTTCAGTTATTGTTAAGCTTAAATCTTCTTCCCATTTCATTTTATCTTTATCCCAATCTATTTTACTTTCACATTCCAACAAAATACGATACAAGCCTGATATATAACCCTTTTTTTGGAAATGAGAGCACTTATTTCTCAAAATCAGTTTCAGACAATAAATTCATTTGGCGACAACCTTTTCTTAAATGACAGAAAGGACCCTGTCGCAACTATCTCCTCTGGAAGATCATTCCATTCTGTCACCACTATCTGAATGAACAAGCATCCTCTAAAATTTCTCCTAAAGTTTTACTCCCTACCCTTAACTTATGCCCTCTTGTTCCAACCTTCCCTGCCCTCAGAGGAAAGAGTCTACTCATGTCTAGTCTATCTATTCCCTTCATAATTTTAAATACCTCTATCAAATCCCCTTTCAACCGTCTACGTTCCAATGAACAAGTCTCCTTAATCTTTCTCTGTATTCTAGATGTTGTAAGCCAGACAACATACTTGTAAATCTTCTCTGCACCCTCTCTACCTTATCTATATCCTTTCTATAATTTAGAGACCAGAACTGAACACAATACTCCAAAATTGACTTCACCAATGCCTTAAACAGTCGCAGCATTACTTCCCAGCTCCTATATACTATGATTTATGAAGGCCTGCATACCATATGCTTTCTTAACCACCCTGTCTACTTGTGAATCCACCTTCAATGAATTCTGTACCATAACTGTAAGGTCGCTCTGTTCCTCTGCATTCCTCAATGCATATGTCCTATTTTGGTTATTTTTTTCCAAAATGTAGCACCTCACACTTGTCTACATTAAATTCCATCTGCTAGCTTTCAGCCCACTTTTCCAAACAAACCAAATCCTTCTGTAATCCAAGAAAACCTTCCTCACTATCCACCACTCCCCCTATTTTTGTATTGTCTGCATATTTGCTTACCCAGTTAACCACCCTCTCCTCCAAATCATAAATATATATGATAAACAACAGGGGACCCAACACTGATCCCTGAGGCACACCGCTTGTCACAGGTTACATCCTGACAGAGAGTTGTCCACCATGACTCGCTGCTGTCTATACTCCAGCCACCTCTGAACCCATCTCACTCTCTCTCCATTAATCCCTAGTGACTGATCCTTCCTTACTAACCTTACATGTAGAACCTTATCAAAACCCTTACTAAAATCCAAATAGATCACATCAACTGCCCTAGCTTCATCCACTTTTCATGTCACCTCTTCAACAAGATTTGTCAAAATGACTTTCCCTTCACAAACCCATGCTGGGTGCCCCTAATCAAGCCCTGCCTAAGCACATATTTGTAGATACTATCTCTAAGAATACACTCCATAACTTTCCCCACCACTGATGTCAAACTTACTGGCTGATAATTACTTGGCTTGCACCTTGTGCCTTTTTTAAACAACGGAACTACATTTGCAACCTTCCAATCCCATGGGACCACACCTTCCTCCAGTGGTCATTGAAAAACCACTGTCAGAGCCCCCGCTATTTTTTCCCTGACCTCCCTTAATGTCCTGGGAAAAATCCTATCAGAACCAGGAGACATCCACCTTTATTGACCCTAGAAGCTCCAAAACCCTCTCTTTACTAATCCCTATTATTTCCATAACTAAGCCATTTGCCTCATTTATCTCACATAGTATAATGTCCCTTTCCCTCGTGAATACAGACGAGAAAAAATCCAGGGCAACAATGCAGAGTGAAGCACACAATGAGATTTCCACAGAGATAAATGTGAATCTCCACGTGAACCAGATTGCTGAATTGCTTCCTGTATCTGATGTGAAATCCAAGATCACACCTGAAACAGAAAAGGACGGTTCTACAGAAGGTAATTAAGAATCTGAATAAAGGATGGCCTAGAGGTGAGTGTCAGCCATACTACGACATCAGAGCTGAGCTGAGTGTTTTCAGTGGGCTTCTACTCAGACAGAGCAGAATCATCATTCCTCAATCACTGAGACATGAGATGCTGAAAAGGGTTCACAAGGGGCAACTTGGAATGGAAAAATGCAGGAAGAGGGCTAGAACTGCTGTTTATTGGTCAGGTATAAATGCTGACTGACAGGATGGTTTCAAACGGTGAGACCTGTTTGAAACATCACTCAAAGCAGACAAAGGAACCCATAAAATTAACACATAATAATACCAGCAGAACCAAGGCAGAAAGTTGAAACTGATCTGATCCACATGGATGGAAAGAATTACTTGCTAGTTATTGACTATCTATGAAACTATCCGGAGATTGCGCTACTTCCTAACATGTCTGCTGCTTGTGTGATCAAATATATGAAATCGATCTTTACAAGACATGGAATTCCTAACATTGCAGAACTTTGCAGAAGAGTATGATTTTCAACATGTGACTTCAAGTGCTCTGCCTCCACAGTCAAACAGTAAAGCAGAGAAAGGAGTTCACAGTTTAACAGTTGCTCAAGATAGCACAAGACAGTGCCTCAGATCCTATCTAGCTCTATTGAGTTACAGAGCTTCGCCACTTCAACATGGCATATCACCCACTGAGCTGCTGATGGGATGTAGACCACGTATCATACTTCCCTACTCCGCAGACGCAAACAAGAACAGAGATGTCAAAGATGTCAAATAGAAACAAAGGCATATGCATGGAGACAAAAAGCAAACTATGACAAGTCAGCATGAAGCTTGGGGCCACAATGGCACCACATGACCCAGTGAGATTCTGAGATTCCAACACTTGGGACATAAAGGCCACTGTTCTGGAGGAAGTAAATCCAAGATCCTTCACTGTCAGAACAGTGGATGGTCAAATAGTGAGGAGGAATAGAAAGACCGTGCTGAAAACACAAGAGACACTGCAGGAAAAGACAAATGCAGAAGATCCAGGTTGCACAGCAACAGAGGAAACACCATCAGTGCTGGACAGTCGTGGACCAGCAGAGCTGACACAAGCTCCTGTGTTAAGAAGATCCCCACATGTTATCAAAGCACCTGACAGACAGAATGTCAAAAAGTAAAAGAACTGCACATTTAAAAAGTTTGTGCTGCTGATGTTGTTTACGTTTATGTTGAACTTTAAATTGAAATAAATATATTAGTGTGTCATTTTGTTAGATTAAACATCTCAAGGAAAGGGGATGCAGTGATAGAGTGCTAGTGATCTTCCTGACCACTAGAGGGAGTCAGAAACTAGTTTGTTGCAGATATGGTTGGATTCAAGATGGTTTCCTTCACACAGTCTTGTGCCTATAGCTAATAAAGTATAGTTGTTTTAAAAGAACCCAAGTTTCTTTATGACAATAAAAATAAACATTACAGTCCCCTTTTAAGGCCATGAAAAATTGAATTTCACTATTTTTGGTTAGCTAAACAAGGATAGTGAAAGCACCAGTGACTAATTAAACATCTAAAAAAATCTTATGATACTGGTTAGAAGTATGTTATATACAACACTGTGGTGTATATAACCTCCAAAGCATGCTCCCATGATTGCTAGATACCAACAACATACATAAAGGTTGCTATGGAGGTAAGAAAGGCTGTGTGTATGAAAGAGAGAGAGAGAGAGAGAGAGACTACTTTCTGTAAAAGAGATCTAAACTTTCATTCAGTTAAATAATTGACCAGCAAGGGACACCATAAAAACAGCCTGGCAAGTGATGATTCCAGCTGCCTCTTCCTTGTCTGAGATTCACCACTTCATGGAACAATGCAGAAATATATTTAATGTATTCACAAGATATATATCATTAAACAATTGCAGTGAGCATATTCACTCACTAAGGATTCAACAGTTAGTGCCAGTAGTTCGACAAAAGAATATGTAAGAAATTAGTACATAACATCTGGGTTCTGTCAGCTCATTACTAGGAGTGATATTGGTGTCGAGAGTCACTTTGTCTACATTGGTAACTATAATTTTACCAGCATTCTTATGATAGATGAGTCCGTTCTTTTATATCTACGTAGACAGTGCTTCCCTCCTCCATTCTGATGGGAGATTTGGCTACTGGAGTTCTGCTGGGATCCCGAGTAGTCTTTCTCATCCTCATGTTCTTACTGCTCTTCAGCCTGCACCTCATATCCCTCAGCCTCCAGACCTGAAAGCTACTCCTCCTCCAGCACTGTTGCTTTGCAAAGTTGTGCAATGTGTGCCTTACATTGCCACGTGCTGGATGTGTGCAGCTGGGTGCCTCTCGATTGAACCACATTTTCAGAAGACTGATGCTGCTCTCCATATTGATTCTGATCCTCATGAGATTCAGTAACTGGGTAAATTAGTGCAAAAGCCAGGGAAATAGAGGAGAGCTGCTGTCTGCCAGGATCCATACTTCTGGACAGTGCTGTTTGTGGAAAATGTCTTGGAGTTGAGGCATCCAGAGGATGAATATTCCAGGTACACATCCCAGAAACATGACTTTGGCTAACAGGTAAGATAATTAGCAACCATCTATTAATTGGTGCACATAAGAAGGTCTGTGTTGTTATTAATAGGAGGCCTGCCAACACCTGAAGGCAGCCAATAGTGGCTGAACTCATGGGAAGCAATCAATGCTATCAAATTCTAAATTGAGGTTCTAAATTAGAGAAAGGCCAATTTTGGGGAAATGATAAAACAAACTAGATAGTGTGGATTTGGATGTTGTTTTTTTTTAATTTTTAATTTTATTTTTCACACTATGAACAATACTAACCAAAATACACACAAACATTTCCCTCTTGAATATACACAGTGTCATTTTCTCCTTTTCCCTCCTCCCTTCCCTCCCTCCTTCCTTCACCCCCCCCCTCCCCACCCACTCAATGTTCAACCTATATGATACATTAAACTCATTAAACAATGTCATCACAAAATGAAAATAAACAAGAAATGTATGTCTTCTACTTTTACATACTGGGTCAGTTCATTTCATCTTCTTCTCCTTCTGTCATTTTAGGCGGTGGAGGTCCGCGGTAGGACTTCTCTGTTGTGTTCCATGTACGGTTCCCAAATTCGTTTGAATGCTGCGATGTTATTTCTTAAATTATATGGTTTTTTTCCCATTGGAATACATTTATTCATTTCTATGTACCATTGTTGTATTCTCAGGCTATCTTCTAATTTCCAGGTTGACATAATACATTTTTTTGCTACAGCTAAGGCTATCATAATAAATCTTTTTTGTGCTCCATCCAAATCGAGTCCAAGTTCTTTACTTCTTACGTTACTTAGAAGAAAGATCTCTGGATTTTTTGGTATGTTGCTTTGGCAAAGATGTGCTAGGAAAGTGGAAGATCTTCAAAGGTGAAATTTTGAGAGTGTGTGACAGTACACATACTCGTGGCGAACCGGCCCCATTTGTACCGCTGCGTGGCAGGACAGCCACGAGAAGATGGCACTGTCGGGGGACCTCCTTGCCTCGTGGCTTTAACCCAGCGTGCGCCTAGGGCAGCTGTTATGTCATCAACTGCCCACGCGGGGGCAGAGCTCATGCTGCCCTTTAAGGAGCGCGTGTGGGATTTGCATAAAACAGTTGTTGAGATCCCCCAATGAGGTGGCTGTGAGTCTCTTGCTTAGTAGCTGCTGCTACAAGTACAGAGTTTGTATGTTTCTGTTTAGGATTAAAGGTGAAATAAATAGGCATAGGGAACCTTGGTTTACGAAGGATATTGGAGATCTGGTTCAGAAGAAGAGATAGGCAACATGGACAAGATAAGGTACTTAAAGAGTATAAAAAAAAACTCAAGAAAGAAATCAGGAAGGCTAAAAGAAGATATGAGGTTGCTTTGTCAAACAATGTGAAGGAAAATCCTAAAGGTTTTTCTTTCTTTGGCTTGGCTTCGCGGACGAAGATTTATGGAGGGGTATGTCCACGTCTGCTGCAGGCTCGTTGGTGACTGACAAGTCCGATGCGGGACAGGCAGGCACGGTTGCAGCGGTTGCAAGGGAAAATTGGTTGGTTGGGGTTGGGTGTTGGGTTTTTCCTCCTTTGTCTTTTGTCAGTGAGGTGGGCTCTGCGGTCTTCTTCAAAGGAGGTTGCTGCCTGCCGAACTGTGAGGCGCCAAGATGCACGGTTGGATGTGATATCAGCCCACTGGCGACGGTCAATGTGGCAGGCACCAAGAGATTTCTTTAAGCTGTCCTTGTACCTCTTCTTTGGTGCACCTCTGTCTCGGTGGCCAGTGGAGAGCTTGCCATATAACACGATCTTGGGAAGGCGATGGTCCTCCGTTCTGGAGATGTGACCCACCCAGCGCAGTTGGGTCTTCAGCAGCGTGGATTCGATGCTTCCGGACTCAACCAGCTCGAGTACTTCGATGTTGGTGATGAAGTCACTTCAATGAATGTTGAGGATGGAGCGGAGACAGCACTGATGGAAGCGTTCTAGGAGCCGTAGGTGATGCCGGTAGAGGACCCATGATTCGGAGCTGAACAGGAGCGTGGGTATGACAACGGCTCTGTACACTCTGATCTTTGTGTGTTTCTTCAGGTGGTTGTTTTTCCAGACTCTTTTGTGTAGTCTTCCAAAGGCGCTATTTGCCTTGGCGAATCTGTTGTCTATCTCATTGTCGATCCTTGCATCAGATGAAATGGTGCAGCCGAGGTAGGTAAACTGGTTTACCGTTTTGAGTTTTGTGTGCCCGATGGAGATGTGGGGGGGCTGATAGTCATGGTGGGGAGCTGGCTGATGGAGGACCTCAGTTTTCTTCAGGCTGACTTCCAGGCCAAACATTTTGGCAGTTTCCACAAAACGGACAGGCTGGTTCCTAAAGGTATAATAAGAGCAAAAGGATAGCAAGGGTCAAAATTGATCCCTTTGAAGATCAGAGTAGTCGGCTTTGTATGGAGCCAGAAGAGATGGGGGAGATCTTAAATAGTTTTTTTTCAGGAAATTGGCACAGCCTAGCGAAGTAAGGAAAACAACCAGTGAGGTCATGGAACCTATACAGATTAAAGAGGAGGAAGTGCTGGCTTTCTTAAAGCAAATAAGGATGGATAAATCCCCAGGCTTGACAAAATATCCCCTCGGATGTTGAGGGAGGCAAGTGTAGAAAAAGGCTAGAGTCCAGTCAAGTAAATTTACATGGAACCACAGGTGTGCACTAATGGGTGGGTCCGGAACCAAACGTTGACTGGCAGCTGGTGTGTCCTCCAACTAGGTAGAGGGCAGTGCTGTCACCCTTCAGCGGTTACACCATTCACCAATCATAAGACAATCAATAAATCTATGTATATGTCATAAGTAAAAAGATACATGTTTGTAGGGGGCTGAGTGGCCACATAACATAGCAGGCTGAACCACTGCCCGTGTAGCTGGCCCATCGTGTGTATCGCAGAGACATATGACATCACTTCCGGTCCCAGGTGTCCGGGCCTGAATTGACTTAAAAAGAGAGGCAAATTTGACTAAACAGTATTGCTGACTAAATGCTGTTTCTGGTGCATTGATTTAGTGGCGCTGCTCCAGCTGATGCCACAAGTTTAAAAAAAACACATACTAATCAAGTGGGTCAATATATATACCAGTGCCTTCCAAATGCTGGACAAGGCACATAGTCAAATTCAATCACAATGCCTCACCAGCCCCCCTCCACCCCCCGATCAAACAGGGTTGTTTGTTACCGATGGGGCAGGGTGCTCCCCAGTGTCAGAGGGGAGAAATAAAAAGGAATTTGTTTGCTTACCGACTCCTATCCCTGGTTTCATTGGCTTAGCTGGTAAATGTGAGCACCCTTACAACCAACGTCTGCGAGCAGGCAGTGCAAGGTCATCCATCAGGTGCGCATCCCTCACCTTGGCCTCACACTTGGGCACTCCCTATGCAGAGTCCAGATGCCTGTCACTGTGCTATCCCACGGTGAGGCAGAGAGCAGGCCAGCAGATATACATTCAGGGTGTACCTGCAGTGCATGCTTTTCTGGCTGATGTTTGACTCAAGGATGCCATTCCTGCTCATGTTCTCTTTCAACGGGTGCCCCAAGTGCCTGTGTTGGATCCCTGTAACGATAGCCAGGAGTCAGAATGGAAAATGAGCCAATTTAGTGTTTTTAAATAAAGGCTCCTACAGCCCCCACCCCATGAGGCGTTTTTCTGTTAATGGGAGTTCTAGGGTGAAGCAAAATATATACAATGTTTCCTACCATGATCTAATCAATGCCGGTCAACTAACGAACTGTAACTTTGCATTCAAACCTGCGATTATGTATCTATAAATTGTATGCTCAGTTTCTCTGAGTGTGCTTAGAGACATTGTAAATACCACAGCTAAGGGTGCTATTTAAAAAAAATCCATTACAAAGGCTTGTTAAGCTGGAATATCCAGTGATAGTTTTCATAGCAAGAGCTGTTCTCTTGTTGAGACTTTTTTGCATAATGCATGACAAACTGTCTTATTGGTCAGTGGTCAGTTCAGTGTCACTGTGCAGGTGCTAGCAAAGTCATAAGCGGCCCTATGGAAAGTGTTAGCTGATGTTGTGCTACTGAATGGGTTGTAGTGAGCGACGGCACCAGGCGGAGATTTTATCCAGAAGCCTAGCAGGTTCCATTCAGCAACCGCCTCACTGGCCAAGATCTGTCATTTAAAAGGAACACCTGCCTGGCAGGTGGCGAGTGACAGTCCTTGTTCAACAGCTTGCTTTGCTATGTCAAAAGCACTCTGTTGTTCTGGTCCCCATAGAAATGTGGCTTTCTTAAGGGAGATCCCAAAGTGTGGTTTAAAGAGCATGGTAAGGTAGGGTATGTGCTGCAGCCAATAATTTAGGAGGCCCAGAAAGCTCTGCCTGTCTGTTTTATTTGAGGGGATAGCAAAATTCAAAGTTTCATTCTTGGCAGTCTCAGAAATATCTCTTTGGCCTGAGCACCTTTGTATCCCCAGAAACAGGACATTCTGGCTGGGTCACTGCACCTTTTCGATATTAATGACCCTGCCCCGGTTCCTGAAGGGAAAAAAGCATGTGAAGGTCCTCGGAAACAATGGTATAATGGTCGATGGATACCTCTGGGAGAGGTTCAATAAATTGGACATTGCAGCAGATTAAACTGTGACAAAGAGTGTGACTGTGGAATGTGTCATCTCTTGTCCCAAGTAACTGCAAATTGCTCATGTGAGATGAAATGGAGAGAATTGGAAAAGAACACATTGTAAGGTCTGCACTATGGGCTACAGACAGACAATCTTGGAGGGAGATGGGGACAACAACTGGTTCCCCTTTGCCTGTCCCATCTACAATTGTAGCCTGTGCAGACCCAAATGTAAACTTGTATAAGTTTAAGTTAGTATAAAGGGACTATTCCTTTAAAACATTGATCCCTGGAATGCATTCAAGAAAAAGCACTATTAAGACTGTTACAGGTATATATGGCCTCAGAACATCCAGACAAAAGTGGACAATGGAACAAATGTGCTGGGGGCCTTGGCCTTCATCCTATAGGAGGGGGATGGGGGTCTGCCACCCCATTGGTGAGGGTTCCTGGGACAGTTCCTGTCCTAAGCTCAGAGACTAGCTCAGCCTTGAGGGCAGGAGAGAATGCTTGAAGTGGAGGAGGAGCAGAGACAGTAGGCGTTTTCAAGCTGCCTTGTAAAATGGAGTTAATTGGGCAATTTGCCTGGTTAGTACCCCACTTAGAAGCCAGCTTAAAAAGATTTGATCCAGTGAGCAGGCTCCAAAATCAACTAGGTCCCTGCCCTACCTCAGAGGTAGTCAGGGAACCCAGTTAAACTTACCTAGGTTGCGTCCACCAGCAGCTTGAAAACTAAAATGGCCGACCAGGTTACTCCTGTGATGTCAGTGCTTACGCGCTGGCATCACAGGGAAACCCCGGCTGAAGTGTCTGCCATGATCGGGGGGAGAGGGGTCACTGCCACAGGAGGGTGGCCACAATTAGGGGGAGTGAGGTCGCTGCTGCAATAGGAGGAGGGAAATGCCACCGCGGCATGGGGGTCGGATGCCACGGGGGGAGAGGACAGGGATCACTGCCGCGGGAAAGAGGAGAGGGATCAGGGGGCAACTGGCGGCCGGTGAGGGGGGCAGGGAGACTGACCGATAGTTCCCATGAGGGCGTGCTGCACCATCGGGGGGGGGGGTGGGATTCCCCCTTAAATCACAGGGTTGGCGATTTAATGGGTCCATCCCCCCGCAGCTTAAAAGGTGCTGGATGCACCTTTGCCGTAGTAATTACATCTGGGCCCCAGGTGCTGCAGCTTAAAAGCACCCCTTGACTCAGTGCAGGCATGCCTCTATGAAAAGATCAGCTGAGTCCTCCAGCATTTCAGCGTATTTTTACTACAATTATAGCATGTGCAAACTTTAGTATTTCACCTTCCAATAATTTATCTACTATTAGTGTCATTTCCAGGGTTACTTTTGGAGCCTTTTTTAAACAACGAAACAACATGAGCTACCCTCCAATCCTCCGGCACCACACCTGTGGCTAAGGACATTTTAAATATTTCTGCCAGAGTCCCTTGTATTGGGAAGGGTTGTGGCTGTCATGTGACAGCACTGCTCCCTACCTAGTTGGAGGACATACTAGCTGCCAACTAATTAAATGCTCCCAACCCTTTTAACAGTGCACATCTTAACAACAGTTTCTCCAGCACCCTTCCACATTTCTAGGCCTGGAATGAACCAGGATTGGTCCCAAGCTGGCAAAGAGAGAGAAAGAACACATGGCACCTTTATAGTGCTGGGAGGGTCCAGCCCAGGTCGTTAGCATGAAAATGGCTTGGTGCCAGGAGGTTTAATCCAATTGCAAGACCAAGTTCAGGCAGGCTGGCGAGTCCAGTCCAGGTAATTTACAAGGAACCAATAGCAAGGTGTGCACTAATGGGTGTGGCAGAACCAAACCTTAATTGGCAACTAGTATGTCCTCCAACTAGGTAGGGAGCAGTGCTGTCACATGACAGCCACAACCCTTCCCAATACAAGGGTCTCTGGCAGAAATATTTAAAATGTCCTTTATAGGAGATAAAGATATATTGCTGACATTTTGGGCCTGAGCCCTTCTTCAAGGAATAAGCAGAATGAGCCAGAGATAAGAAATCACAGGAAGTCTCAGAATTCAGACAATGCTGGCTGGGGGAGGAATGCAGACCAACAAAGGGTGTTAATTGGATATGAAAAGGAATGAGGTAAGAATTTATCATGTTTGTACGAAAGGAGATGGAAGGGATAGACAGAGCTGGGGTGAACCATGGGCAAGAAGTGAGGGCTTGGGGCAGGGGGAGGTTTGCAGAGAGCCCAGTTGGAAAATGAGGTCTTGTTCCTCCAATTTGCAGGTGGCCTCAGTATGGCAGTGGATGAAACCATGGACCGACATGTCAGCAAAGGAAAGGGATGAGGATTGAAATGGGTGGCCACTGGGAGATCCACACTATTGTGGTGGACACAGATGAATCCTCAACAAAGTGATCTCCCAGTCTGCCTCCAGTCTCTTCGATGTAGAGGAGACCACAATGGGAGCACCAGATGCAGTAGATAACCCCAGCAGATTCATAAATGAAAAGTTGCTTCACTTGGAAGGACTGCTTGCCCCGAATGGTGATGAGGGAGGAGGTGTGGGCGCATGTGGAGCATCTCTTGCGGTTAATAGAAAGAGTTCTAAGAGATCAGATATACAAGTATTTTTGGATAACCACAGACTGATTAGGTATAGTCAACATGACTTTGTGGTTGGAAGGTCGTGCTTTTTGAGGAGGTTACCAGGAAAGTTGATGAAGGAAAGGCTGTAGATGTTTCCTGCTTGATCTTTAGTAAGGCTTTTAACAAGGTCCCATAAGGGAGGTTAGTCAGGAAGATTCAGACACTCAGTATTCATCATGAGGTACTACTATATGAGAGAAATCAGACAGTGATTTCTTCTCAGACTAGTGGTGTATCTCAGGGATCAGTACTGGGGCCATTGTTGTTTGTAATCTATATCAATGATCTGGATGATAATGTGGTAAATTGGATCAGCAAGTTTGCAGATAACACAAAGATTGGAGACATTTTGGACAGCATGCAAAGCTTTCAAGGACCAGCAAAAATAAAACAACATTAACACCACTTAAATGTGGCCATACTTTTATTGCTAACTGAATCCCAAATTACATGAAGAAAAATCTAACATCTAATTAAAATAAACTTAAAATGCTCATTTTACGTTGAAAGCAATGATTTAGAAAATTGTCAGAAGCATAAAGATCCCATAGAGTAAGGCACAAGGATAAGCAACAAGAAGCTGTTGTCCTTCCATTGCCAAAGTGGAAGTGAACATCTTTGAGGCTGACAGACTGGACCATCCAATAGCAATCAAAGCGAGAAGAACTCCAAACACTCCCCTAGGATCAACAAAATAGAGTACATTATTCTGGCAAATATTAGTAGCAATGCAATGCCAAAATATCTGGTAAATACTCTATTATCTGGTAAATGCATGACCATGGTAGTGGGTTGTATAAAAAAGGTGATGAGTCAGCATATAGGAGGAAGATTAAAAACTTGGCTGAATGGTGCACCAACAATAACTTGCACTCAATGTCACCAAAACTAAGGAGCTGATTGTTGACTTCAGGAAAGGAAAACCAGAGGTATATGATCCAGTGATCATTGGGGGATCAGAGTGGAGAGGGTGAGCAAATTTAAGCTCTTGGGAGTAACTATCTCAGAGGATCTTTCCTGGACCAAACATGCTAATGGCATCATGAAGAAAGTATGCCAGCGCCTCTACTTCCTCAGGAGTTTCCGGAGGTTTGGTATGACATCAGAAAAACTGGCGAATTTCTACAGATGTGTGCACTGATCAGCTGCACCTCAGTTGGTATGGGGACACCAATACCCCTGACCATAAAGCCCTCCAAAAGATAGAGGACACAGCCCAGGATATCACAGGCAAAACCCTCCCCATCATCGTGAACATATACAGGGAACGCTGTCATCAGAGAGCAGCAGCAATCATCAAGAATCAACCTAACATACACTGCCATCAGGAAAGAGGTAATATAGGTGCCACATGACTTACATCAACAGCTGCTACCCCTCCACTACCAGACTCCTCAACAACAAACTAAATCAGGGACTCATGTAAGGACTCTTACTTTTGCACTTCATTGATTAAAAAAAAATCTCTCTGTATTATACAGATTGTTTACTTTTTAAAATCTGTTTACGTCTTTATTTGTGTGCATTTTTATTTTTGCATAAGTGTTAAATCTGCTTTAACCACAGGAAAAAGAATCTCAGGGTGGTATGGTATGGCAATAAATCTGAAATCTGACTGAAATTTGAATCTTGTCTACAGTTCACTTGAAAGAGTATATCACAATATTGCTGACTTTAATAAGGGAGTGAATGAAAAAGATGTAGAGTTTTGATTTTAGTCTTGAGCTCAGAAATTAGAAAATAAATTAGAATAGAATAATGCTTCAAATCTTGGTGAGAAATTTCATCTTAAAACTGGAGAACACAATATTATATGAGCAGAGAACACAATGTAGAGTGGCTGCAGCTTTCGCTTTTTGAAGTAACCGCTATCAAATTTATGGATAGAGTGATACGATATTAGCATTGCAGGTTCCTATTGCCTGGTCCTAATACTAATGGCTCTTTATAGGCTTTAAATGGCCTGTTAGAGGAACCAATGGCATTTTTTTGTAAATCCTGTAACAATGGGGTCTGTGCTCGGCAGCGAACCATGAGGGGCGCAGACACCAGGGGAACAGCAGACCAGGGCAGGGCACCAGATGCAGGAGAACACCCCCTCTTGACAAGCCTAAGAGATGACCCTACAGGATGGTGACCACTATAGCACATCAGCAAGGGCCTCAGAGGCTGGAGGACTCACACAGTCTGCGGGCTTCTGGCAAACTGCAGTTGAAGGATCCATACAGGCTACGGGCTGCTGGAGACTGGCTCATGGGAACACAGTATTGGAACATGGATTCAAGAGGACAAGAAGGGTCCCTGAAGGGCCTTGGGCACTAAAGGCATCCTGATTGTATCAGAGGTTTGGATCTAGAGCTCAGGGTGCTGATGGTTCGAACTGGAGTTTGTGTAGCTGCGGGAGTGCTAGAGAGGAATCCATGAACATTCACTCTTTTGCTTCTCTTTCTCCTTTTGTTAGGGGCTTCAGGCAATGCACATGATGGTTCTTTGTTTGCCTTATGGCAGATTCAAGTTGAAGTTTATTATGTATATTATATTTTTAATATATTATTACCTGACCAAAAAAGGAACCTTCAAACCTATATTGGAACAATAAATGTCTGCGTAAAACCTTTTTGTGAAATGAATGACAGAAATGTGCAAAGAGAGCTAATTTCTGCAAAGCTGTTGTATTCTTCATCTCTGGACCACATTTAAGAAAAACTGCACCTTCTTGTTTCTCATGGCACCATTGTGCTCAGTGAGGGGAAATCATCTTCCCTCCCCCCCACATTGAAGACCCCTGAAAGTGAAGAGAAAGCATTTCATTAACCAGTCACTCCGGACTATAGCAGTTTTCAGGATTACCTAGGTCATAGGTTACATTAGTAAAACATACGCTCTCATCCTGTTTTTTCCAGCACAGGTCAGAGATTTTTCAGAGAAAATTACCCAGAGTAATCATTAATACTCATCTATCCTATAGATAATAAAACAGGTACCCAGGTATTTACAGACAAAAATCTATAAGCCAGAAGAGTGACAATGAATATGTAATCTTTGTAGCGTGCAGTCATATAGAGTGACTGTGAAAATTAAGATAGTGAAACAGAATCAATCTAACTACAAATCTAATTTCCTAGTTACATTTTTGGAATTTGATCTTCAATAGGGACTAAATGTGTTTTAATGCCAGAAAATTATAGTGACATGTCTTAAATGATGTTCATTTAAATAATTTTTTTTTGATGTTGAGGCTTGTCAAACAAAGGTAGAACTGAATTTTAAAATCAAGCTTCTTGTATTATTCTGTTTTAATGGGTAATCAAGTAGCACTCATTGGCATTCCTTGTAGTGAATCAGGTTTTGAAGCTGATACCTGGTCATAATTCTACATGCATGCTTATATAAATGTCCAGAGACTTTTAAAGTAAAACAAAGCATTTCTGAAGCACTTTTCACTACTTCGGGGTATGCCAAAGAACTTTACCTTGTTGGAAAATGGGAAACACTGTGAAATAAGGCTTCACAAAGATGTGGTGACAACCTAGGTATTTGTTTTTAATAATTTTATTTAAGGAGCAATGAAAGAAGATTTAAAGAGAGGGAACAATAAGAAAAAGGCCCCAGGATAATCACATCCTGTATTTCTGCAACATTGGCTCCTATTTTAAATGCCCCCAGTTAGGAAAAGTGGAGTTAAAAAAAAACATTTACATCTTTTTCCTTCATTTCTATTGCGCCCAGTGTTAACCTAGGGGAAGAAAATGGAGTTCAAGTTTAACCATGCATATCAGGTGCAATGACAGAGACTCTTTCTGCTCTCCATCAAACAAAGCCCACTGGGTCTAGAGGTACAGAAATATGTTGTGTGATCAACTTTCAAATTTCACTATTGAGCAATAAGTTTCTGCCTTAGTGGTACAATTACAAATGAGTCAAGGTTAATCATCAGTATCCATAAGAACTGACCAAGTGTTGGCTTTAGAGTTAAGTGTCATGTAATCAGCAACAAATACTTGAACAGTATTAGAAGCCCCTTTGGTTCTTCACTAACATTATTTTTTTCACTGCTGATCAAGGCTAGCTTGTCTGAGACTGAATACATGGAGCTTTGGAAAATTAGGTCTCCATGCAACACTCTCATCCAAAAGCATATAATCTAAATGCACTGGAGATCTCCATTACAAAAATAAAGGTATTTTCTGCATTGCAAATACTTGATCATCTTATTTTTTTTAATTTCAAATTTAGACATACAGCACTGTAACTGGTCATTTCAGCTCATGATCTAGTGCTGTCCAATTAACTGACAATCGCTGGTACATTTTAAACTGTGGGAGAAATCAGGAGTCCTTGGGGAAAACCCACGCAGACTCAGTGAGAACGTACAAACTCCTTATTGACAGCGCCAGGTTCGAACCCTGGACCCGATCACTGGCACTATAACAGCGTTTTGCAAACCATGCCATCTTAACAACTTCATGCTAACATTTTAAGATTATAAGACAGAGGAGCCGAATTAGGCCATTCCGTCCATCGTGTCTGCTCTGCCATTTGAATCAGGGCTCACATTTTTCTTTCAACCCCTATCTCCTGCTTTTTCCCCATAATATATAATTTATGTCACCATATCATATATTTAAGATAAAGATTGAATGGAGGTGCTCTTCTCAGTGGTTATTCCATTTGTGTTGGGTTCCTCCAATGTTAAAGAGATCATATTATAAGCACCAAATGAAGTACAATAGATTCCTTCTTTGGCTTGGCTTCGCGGACGAAGATTTATGGAGGGTGAAAAAGTCCACGTCAGCTGCAGGCTCGTTTGTGGCTGACAAGTCCGATGCGGGACAGGCAGACACAATTGCAGCGGTTGCAAGGGAAAATTGGTTGGTTGGGGTTGGGTGTTGGGTTTTTCCTCCTTTGCCTTTTGTCAGTGAGGTGGGCTCTGCGGTCTTCTTCAAAGGAGGTTGCTGCCCGCCAAACTGTGAGGCGCCAAGATGCACGGTTTGAGGCGTTATCAGCCCACTGGCGGTGGTCAATGTGGCAGGCACCAAGAGATTTCTTTAGGCAGTCCTTGTACCTTTTCTTTTGTGCACCTCTGTCACGGTGGCCAGTGGAGAGCTCGCCATATAACACGATCTTGGGAAGGCGATGGTCCTCCATTCTGGAGACGTGACCCATCCAGCGCAGCTGGATCTTCAGCAGCGTGGACTCGATGCTGTCGACCTATGCCATCTCGAGTACTTCGACATTAGGGGTGTAAGCGCTCCAATGGATGTTGAGGATGGAGCGGAGACAACGCTGGTGGAAGCGTTCTAGGAGCCGTAGGTGGTGCCAGTAGAGGACCCATGATTCGGAGCCGAACAGGAGTGTGGGTATGACAACGGCTCTGTATACGCTTATCTTTGTGAGGTTTTTCAGTTGGTTGTTTTTCCAGACTCTTTTGTGTAGTCTTCCAAAGGCGCTATTTGCCTTGGCGAGTCTGTTGTCTATCTCATTGTCGATCCTTGCATCTGATGAAATGGTGCAGCCGAGATAGGTTGACCGTTTTGAGTTTTGTGTGCCCGATGGAGATGTGGGGGGGCTGGTAGTCATGGTGGGGAGCTGGCTGATGGAGGACCTCAGTTTTCTTCAGGCTGACTTCCAGGCCAAACATTTTGGCAGTTTCCGCAAAGCAGGACGTCAAGCGCTGAAGAGCTGGCTCTGAATGGGCAACTAAAGCGGCATCATCTGCAAAGAGTAGTTCACGGACAAGTTTCTCTTGTGTCTTGGTGTGAGCTTGCAGGCGCCTCAGATTGAAGAGACTGCCATCCGTGCGGTACCGGATGTAAACAGCGTCTTCATTGTTGGGGTCTTTCATGGCTTGGTTCAGCATCATGCTGAAGAAGATTGAAAAAAGGGTTGGTGCGAGAACACAGCCTTGCTTCACGTCATTGTTAATGGAGAAGGGTTCAGAGAGCTCATTGCTGTATCTGACCCGACCTTGTTGGTTTTCGTGCAGTTGGATAATCATGTTGAGGAACTTTGGGGGACATCCGATGCGCTCTAGTATTTGCCAAAGCCCTTTCCTGCTCACGGTGTTGAAGGCTTTGGTGAGGTCAACAAAGGTGATGTAGAGTCCTTTGTTTTGTTCTCTGCACTTTTCTTGGAGCTGTCTGAGGGCAAAGACCATGTCAGTGGTTCCTCTGTTTGCGCGAAAGCCGCACTGTGATTCTGGGAGAATATTCTCGGCGACACTAGGTATTATTCTATTTAGTAGAATCCTAGCGAAGATTTTGCCTGCAATGGAGAGCAACGTGATTCCCCTGTAGTTTGAGCAGTCTGATTTCTCGCCTTTGTTTTTGTACAGGGTGATGATGGTGGCATCACGAAGATCCTGAGGCAGTTTACCTTGGTCCCAACAAAGCTTGAAAAACTCATGCAGTTTGGCATGCAGAGTTTTGCCGCCAGCCTTCCAGACTTCTGGGGGGATTCCATCCACACCTGCTGCTTTGCCACTTTTCAGTTGTTCGATTGCCTTATATGTCTCATATATGTCAATAGATTAGAAGGAAGATAACTATATCACAGCTTCAATAGTGAAGATCGTTAGGGACCCTGGATAGCAAAAAATGGAGGAACAAACAAAGCAGGCATTGCATCTGTTAATTTTTTTAAATATATTTACAGCACAGTCGAAGCCATTTAAACCCATGCTGCCCAACTGCAAACAAATTAACCTAAAACCCTATACATTTTGGAGGGTGGAAGGAAACCAGAGCACACAGGGGGGAAAAAAAAAACATGATGAGAATGAACAAACTCCTTACATACAGAACCAGATTCAAACCTGGGATGGTGGCTCTGCAATAGTGCCATTCTAACTGTGCAGTTGCAAAGGAAAATGACATAGAAAGAGGAATAGATATTTGTAAACATGGAAAAATGAATGATGGGAATTGAATAGTCCCTGCACGGTACAGAAAATAAAAGGGATAGGAGAACATGTTTGGATTCAGAAATTATTGGGAATGATCCACTGAACAATCAGTCTGATGGGATGAAAGGCAAGCCTTTTTCTTGCAAATTTTCTCCTGTTTTTTTGTGTTTATAAGGCATACAATGCCAAATCTGAAGTTATTACCATGCCAAACTGCGTCAGAAATTTGTGCAAGGTATTCAAGGCTCTATGGCCTTTTAACTATTGCTGCTTAATTAGGTTTTTTTTTTAAGAATTGCAATGATAAATTTATAGGTTTCAGTTAAACACAATTTTTTGCATTGGACCAAGATATTTGGTTTGACTTTTCTTCTCTTTTATGGCAGTACCAAGCAATCAAAGATGACCTGCTTCCACTGGGGAATCAAAGCTGCCTGTGCAAGATTTATTTTAATAGAGGAAAAAGTAAATTTCATTCAAGTGTTGGAAATGTTTGAAACAAATCCTCAGGAGAGTTTGGAGTATATGCAACTGGCAATACATCTTGGCAGTAGGAATCACACCAGAAATTTGAAAGGTGCATCTGCAACTTATTAACATCTGCCGTCTGAATACTAATAAACCAGGATATTACTAGTCTCATTAAGGTGTCCTTTTATTATTATTCCCACTCTTTTCACTTTCTTCTGGAAATTCAACAAATTTTTAGGGCCCATCTTAAGCCATAAAACTGATCTTAATTGACAGACAGTCCTATGCCACAAGTTGGCTAAATACAGGAATAAACCAGAAGGCATTCTCAGATTCATTTGTTTAGTTGCGTTGAGCCTGGATTTCAGAAGACAGCAGCATAGTTTGACTAAGATCCATTAAAATTACCATGGAGAGTACTTGATATTTAATTAAATGGAAAGCATTTTTCAAGTATTGATGAGGATTAATGAGAATATATTTTAATCTTCTGAGTTATTGAATCTGTGAGGGAGAAAATTGTCAATGTGGATACAAGATCTTGACCCAAGTTATCAACAATTACTCGAGTTCCTCCGCAGCTTGCTTTTTGCCACCTTTGTTCTTTGTTTTCCAGCCTGTCAGTTCCTTCTCAAATTCTTGGAGGTCATAATAAGATCACTTAAAATAGTTCCAATCCAATGTGTATTGGCCATATGACCTCTCAAGTGTGTTTAAACACTCAATAAGACAACAACTAATCTTGTGTATCAGGTCCACTTTGCTGCCCAGTCCCATAACCTTAGATTCTCATGGGTGTCCAAAAACTTGTCATTCACACTTTTGAAAACACGTAACAAGCAAGTATTCCCAGCCCCCTGAGACAGAGAAATTACAACTCTGAACAATTCTAATTTAATCATAGAAATTTGTAGAGTTAGAAGGAAGCCATTTAGTTCATCAGGTTTGTGCTGGATGTGGATGGATTTTGTCCCATCAGACTGATAATTCACTCTTCAGCTCTTGATCCTTGGTTCTGCAGGTACTTTTTAAAACTGGTGATGAATTCTCTTTTCATCATTCTTTTTGCAATGAAATCCAGCCCTCCTACAGCTCACTGTGAAACTACTTTTTTTTTAAAAAACCAAATTTCCTGTTATCTTTCTGCATTCAACACAAGTTTATGTTCTTGAATCATGAACATTCACCAAAGGAATTCAGTCTTTCCATTTATTCTGCCTGGACTTCTCATAATATTGAGAAATCCTGACCAAATCTTCCCTCGTACTCCTTTCTTACAAAGAAAATAATTGCAGCCTACACAATCTCTGTTTCTAATTGTAAAACTGTTATTCTTCCATCCTAACATGTATGCAAATATCTGCCCTTTCTCTGTTGCTGTTACCTGGTGCATGGCGAGCAGAACAGTCTGCAGTACTCACTCTATTGCCTAAATAGTGTTTTATAAGGCTCTAAAATGACCTCCCGGTATTTCACAGCAAAAACAAACAATTAGTAAGCATCTTAACTTATCTACCCATCTTGCCTCCTTCAGCATTTTGTGGACATGGAGTTCAAGATGCCTGTTTTCCTCTATATATCATGTACCGCCCTATAATATTCAATCTTTACACATTACAAATTGAATTCCAATTGCCACTTTTGTGCCCATAGAATCAGCCTAGCACTTTCTTCCTCAATATCAATCACTCCGTCTGCCTTGGTATCATTGGGCCATCTAAATCTTGGCTACCTGTTTTCAGGTCTGCATCATTCAGAGGCGTCATTGAAAGTTAAGGGCTCATTTTATACTGACCATTACCTGCGACTTTCTGCCACTGAGCTAACTTTCCACTTTTCCTTGAATCCCATGGGCTTTTATTTCCTTGATAAACCTGCCTTGCCAGAAAATGTCAAGTAACTTGTCAAAATCTATCATACATCATCAAATAATTTCACCTCATCAATACACTTTATTTTCTCCAAATAAAAAATAGTCAAACCCTTAACCTGTTGGAAACACAGAATTGAATATTTTATTTATATAGCACATTTTAAACACAACGGAATGTTGCTCCAAAGGGCTTTACATCAATTAATCAAAAAATACACACACAAATTAACAAACACAAAAGACTAGACACTGGACAAGAGAGTCATCTCACAGAATAATAATGGGTTGGAGAAACACAAGGGCAGCGACAAGTTGCCTAAACACACTGGCACAGCCGACTCAACCCCATGCGCTACAAACCCACACTATCTGGGCGGACGTTGCAGCTTCCTAGACAACCATGACAAAAGCGAGGCCAAGACTTTTATCTGATGTCAGGGGAATCAATACAAACTCGAAGCTTATCATCATTTTTTTTAAACTGTGGCCATTATAATGAGTGGCAGTATAAAAAAAATGAGATAACACTCTTGGAGACTGGGTAAAACACAAAACACTTTAGACTAAACACAATTTAGACTTTAGACTCAAAAGATTATATAAAATGAATTAAATGACAAGCTAAACTAAATTTATTATACATAAAACACTCAGTTGCAATTATGCAAAAAGATGAAAAAAATCGGTGCCACCATTACTTCGACTAGAAACCAATACCAGCATTAGAGAGTTGAAAAACCGCAGCAGCCCTTGGTAACTCAAGGAAGGAGTCTCTCCGTTCACCTTCCCTCACGCCTGAGGTAATAGTATAGGCGCCACCGTGCCCCATAGGCACTCACATTACCACCAGCTCCTACAACAGGAACATCCCAGCAGCGTGGAGAAAAATCTGCCACCAGAAGCAAACTGCTGGAGAAACTCAGTAGGGCAAGCAGTATCTGTGGGGGAGAAAATTGTCAATGTGGATACAAGATCTTGACCCAAGTTATCAACAATTCCTCGAGTTCCTCCAGCAGCTTGTTTTTTGCCACCTTTGTTCTTTGTTTTCCAGCCTGTCAATTCCTTCTCAAATTCTTGGAGTTCATAATAAGATCACTTAAAATAGTTCCAATCCAATGTGTATTGGGCAACCTTACTCAACCTCTCCTCATTGCACAACATGTTTTTTTTCCCCCCGCCAAGTACACACACACCAGCAATCTAAACTACTATAACAGCGCTTTATTGCAAAAAAGAATTTACAGGATACATGCATCCATTATTTGCTGTATATCTATTAACTGACAGGCCAGCAGCTTCCCTCACATACTGATAAATGTTCTAGAACTTTCTTTCTGAATATTATTGAAATATTATTCTTCAATATAAACCGTAAAGCATTTAAACTATTTGGTCTTATGGCTTGGAGTTTTTCACCAGTTTAGAAATATCTGCAACATCTGATGGCAAGGCTGCAACATTTCCAAGGTATTACGCTGGATAAAAGCTCTTTTCTTGGTGCAAATTCAAATCCTAATAGTAAGCCTATAATGACAATGCAAATTGACTTGAATTGTGAAGTATTTTAAAGCTCGCCTGTTAAAATAAGTCTTGTAGAAAAAGCTGACAAAGCCTCCTAAGGCATTGCAAAGTCATGGAACTTGTGGGAACTTTGAAAATTTCATAAATAGTTCATTTTTTTAGGATGATGTTCTTTGGCTGCTGTACATCAGACACAAAGGAACCAGAACTCAACCTTTTTCCATAGCTAAAAATTTCTAAAATGTTTCCTGTTTCTTCAATGAATAGCACAGATTCACTGGAATGATGTCCAAGATTATGGCTACAAAGAGAGAATTAATGTTTTGAAACAGTCTCATTGGAGAAGACAAGGCAAAAATGGAAATTTGTTACTGCATCATAACATTAATGTTTTTAAAAATGGATCAGGATAAATTGTATCCTTCAGCAGGGACGCAGATGAGGAGTCTTCAATCCAAAATTGGTTCTGGGAGAATGCGAAGGAAGATGAAAAATTTATCTCCAGCTAAGTGGTTGTTGGAAAATGAAAAAAGAACCTTTGCTCCAGGGAATGTTAAAACAGAGACTGTTTTATCTTCTAAGGGAGAACTGGACAAACACATTCAACAACAAGGTCGTGGGGAAAGAGTAACGCAGAAAGACTGGCTTTGGATTGTTTCAGCAAAGAGACAATGTGCACACAATTGGTCAAATGGGGTCTCCTTCTATGCTGTGTTTCTTGAGTTCATTAATTTGACAAATAACAAAATGCACAGTATTGAACAAAGAGAAGTCTATTATTCTCATTTGTAGACTATGGCGAGCAGAAAGAAGAAAAGAGACAATTTAAGTGCAAGTTCCTTTTGGCTTAATTTGCAGCTAAATATTTGCTTTCTACATTTTGTAATTGTTATCCAAGTACAGTGAGCCATGCAATCGACATGACAATGTACTAAATACCGCAAGATAGTTTAAAAGTAAATTACTTGATTCATCTTTAGCACCTACAGGGAACAATGCTCATATCATTTTCAAATGTGTAGTTACAAATCTCATTAATATTTACCTCAGCATTTTACATGAGCTTGCTTATTAATGGATCACTGGTGTCACACATTCTGAATAGTTATAAATACCTGAAGTAGTCTCATCTTGTCAGGATGGCTCCCAAGGACAGATACAGCTGCTGTGCAGAAATGGTTGGGAGAGGTGAAATGCTTGGCTACAGTGAGTTCAAGTTCAAGTTTAGCCCCACAAACAGAGCACAGATGTTTGACAAAATGGTCACCCAATCTGCATTTGGTCTCACCAATGTGGAGAAGGTCACACTAAATACACCAAATGCAGTAGATTAGGTTGGAAGAAGTGCAAGGAAGGTCTGTTTCTGGCAGTGGTTCTCAACTGTTTTCTTTCCAATCACATGCTACCTATGCCAATAGGTGCTCTGTGCTTAGTAAGGGATTACTTAAGGTGGCATGTAGTTGGCAAAAAAAAAAGGTTGGAACCACTGGTTTACAGCCATGGATGGAGGGGAAGGTAGGGACAAGTTTTGCGCTTTCTGTTTTTACATCAGGAAGTGTCTAAGCAGGTAGAAGGTTTGGTGGGGAGGGAGAGTGGATGACAGAATCATAGAGACTTATCCCTGTAGCTGGGGTGGCCGGATCACTCTAAAGTTGGCAAAAGTGTCAAAGGATAATGTGATGGGAGGCTGGTACAGTAGAAAGTTTGGACCAGATGGAGTCGTCCTTGGGGTGGGGGCAATGGAATTAAGGCACGTATGAGAAATGGAGATATGGGTGTGGACATTATCAATGACAATGGGGGAAATCCAAGTTTATTAATAAGAAAGGACCTTACTCCTGGAGTGGAATACATACCCATACACCATGTGAGCCCTGATGTTTGCAGATTTCCCTTTCAATTCAAGGAAAACCTCGAAGATTAATACTGTTCCTTCCATATATGCTCTCTGCGTGGATTTTCTACCTTTCCTAACTCTTCCTGTAACTAGCTTACAAGATCTACAGAACAGCTAAAAGCATCATCTAATGTCAAGAACTAGTTTGACAGAAGTTAGCTTAATCTGTCTCAGATATGTTAACATGAATTATAATTGGTATATACTTACTGGAATGAAAAGACAACAGCAACCCCAGCAAGAAAGATCATCGGAAGGAGACAGTATCCCAGGACACTGGCCACACAGCCATACGAGACCCCTGTGACACTCATCAAGTTCAGCAGTGTGTGAATTGCCAGACATCCAAAGACACTAATTCCATAAACATAGCCAAATTGTACTTTACCAGCCTGTAATAGGAAGTGGAGATAAATTATTCATTAAGCTGACCTGAGATATATTTAAATTAGCCTGTTGAACTGAAGGATGTTAAATTTGAACTGTGAGAAACAGGAAACAATGTAAAAAAAAGTCCTCTTCTGTACCCAGGGCAGATTTGATGGGATAAAACTCTACTTTTTTTTGATTGACAAAATGAGCAAATGAATAGAACAATGGCAAATGAACTTCAATGAGAGTGTAAAAGTGCAACAGAGAGATGATCTGAACTCGTCCCCAAATAATTAATGATTGCAGAGATTATTGGAGTCATTTAAACACCCGTCTTCAAACAGAAATAAAACAGATGCTGAGAATCCAATCTCTGGCACTATTCCCAATTTTATTTTCCTTTCATCTGCATTTTGCCTTGAGAAAGGAAGTTAGAAATGCCCAATATGTTACAGAAGCATAGAGCACAGAGGATGCCTTTCAATTCAATGTTCCTGTTGTGCAAGAGCTAGTCAATTAATCCCATGCACCTGCTATTTCCTTATTGGCCTGACAATGATTTTCTTTTCAACTTTAGGTGGAATTTCCTTTTTAATGTTTCAATGAATCCATTTCCACCATCTTTTCAGATAATGCACATCACAAAAATTACAATGGGACAACAGTGAAGAGTAAATGAAAACTTACTTCAACAATGAATAATAAAATCATAGAAACTCATATGTTCACTTACATGTCTGTAATTTGATGACAAATGTAAATCTAGATATCTTCTCTAAGCACATCAAAATGTTCTGTAACCTTGAGAAAATCCATCAAATCATTGTTTTACTTTTCTATGCAGAAACGCACCAATTTGTTCCATTTTCCTGAGAGCAGCTAGAAGTTCAGGCACCGGTTTTATAAATATGAAATTCAGAATTCTTTACTCGAGGGCAGGCTTAACCAAGGTTTCATTTAAATTTAACATGAACAATACAGGTGGCTAACCTTTTATCCAGAATTCCGAAAACCAGCAACCTCCAAAAACATGGACTGATACATCCCTCGCTCAACTCCCATGTACCCGATCATGTTCTGTGTCGATAATTTGCAGTACCATCACCCAGAAGTGGCCCTTCATGGCACGTGCCATCACTAATTAGTACAATTATCACTTTATAAGAGCAACTTCTTATTGGGAGCCATCGCCGATTAGTGCTATCATTACTTTATAAGAGCCCCTTCCCTGTCAAGCGTCATTGCCACCTGCCCTCCCAGTCAATATTACAGTCGGAAGCCTCTGTAAAGCGTATGATCATGACAAAGAGAGTTGCAGAGTCCCCTATGGGTAGCAGTGAGATGCAGAAAAGGAAGTGTCTCTCATTATCGATTGTGCAGAAGGTGAAGTTACTGCGGAGGCTTGATAGTGGCATATCTGTATGTTGTTTAAAGGAAGATTATAGTGTGGGATCATCCACCATATAAGATTTGAGGAAAAGAAAGAATGGTTGTTGAAGTTTTACAGTGAGAGTGAAAACTTTGCATAAGGCAAAAAAAAGATAATGAACAAATGCTTATTGAGTGGGCGTGACAACGAAGAAGTAAGCGCGTGCCACTGACTGGTCTGCCTGTAATGAAACAAACTTAAAAATTCCACAAAGAACTGAACCTTGAGGGCGAGTGTGAATATTCACATGGTTGGCTGCAAAAATTTAAGAAGTGTCACAGGATAAAGTATCTTAAAATCTATGGTGAAAATGCTTCTGCAGATTATGCACTTGTTAATGTATGGAGAAATGTAACTGAAGCAATATTAAAACATGCTTGGCATAGACTTTGGCCATCAACAACGTTCGATGAAAATGAGCCTACAGGTTGTGACAGAGTATATAGAGCTACATAGATATGTTTTTTGGGAGATAAATTGGGAAAAGTTTGTTAGAGTAGGTTTCATACAAACACTTTAAAACATATCTTATTTGAAATACTGGACCTCTGCCCCATGCTAGATATATCGGCTACACAACTTTTGTAAGAGCTTTGAAGAGTACTCAAGACCATCAATGGATTGTTGTTTACAAAAGGCAACAGATGAAAGAGCATGTTGGAGCCACTAGTGTCTGGAGGAGAGCTTGCTGTTGTAAGAGGGTCATATGGTTTTTGCAAGCAGAAAGAGTCAAACAGGCTTTCTCTCAGTCAGGGGGGGTGAGAGAGAGAGAGAGAGAGAGAGAGAGAGAGAGAGAGAGAGAGAGAGAGAGAGAGAGAGAGATCACTTGACAGCATTACAGACAGCAGAAATAGCTGGGACTGGAACAGGACAAGCTGGCAAGCCCGTTTGGAAATTGGCCTGGTCAAAGCCCTTGTGGTTCATGCAAGAGGAGAGGACTAGCTGTCTAATGTTTCACTCGAAATAAGAGAAACAAAAAGAAAATCTGTGATGACCTGAAAGAAAGAGGTTATCATCTGGAGAACCCTGAAGGGGCAAGTTTCATCAACAAGACAATGGAGTGGCTGATGGAAGTACATCAGTTGTGGATGTCCTGGAACAACAAATCTCTCTCAAAAAACTGACAAGAACCTTCCTGAGTGATACCATTTATCTTTCAAGCACCAAAGCTTGGTGAACTTTATAAATGTTAAATTCTGTTCACAGTATAAGAATTGCCTGCAACCAGTGAACTTGGAGAAATGAGAAGTGAGATTGGACTGTGAACCAAAGAACTTTTCTGAACTTACACACACATTACATACATGTGCACTTAGAATTAGAAGGGAGTTAAGTTAGGCTAAGTAAGTCAATAGAATTAAGTTAAAGTTTGATTCTATTTTTATGCTTAAAGATAATTAAAATAACCTTTTGTTTAAGTAACCATTTGTCTTGGTGAATAGCTATTGCTGCTGGGTTTATGGGCCCTCTGGGCTCGTAAAAAGGTGAAGACTTTGAAGGTTTTCGTGTCATTAATGAGAGGATGGTTATAATACACTCCACAACAGTACTTATAATTTTTGGGGGTTTTTTTGGCTCCTTAGGTATATAAAGATTTGTATAAGAGGGTTATGGGAGGGAGTAGGAGAATGGGAGGGAGTAGGAGAATGGGAGGGTTAAACTGTATTAGTAATATTTTAGTGTACCTTTTGTAAAAAAAATTGATGTATTATTAATAAATAAAGTTTACAAAAAAATTAATGAGAGGAGGATGATCATTAACCTCATTGCCTATGCCAAGTGTTCCAGCAGAAAATCTAAGCACCTTAGAGGCAGCTGACATGAAGAAGACCTGAACATTGACCTGTTGTGCATTCCTTGAGTTATGGGCAAATTGCTGAAATGGTTTAACATACTGATAAGCACGAGGAGAGTCGTGATGAGGACGAAGACACTGTGTGCACAGGTGAAAAAAATGCCCATTGATGATGTGGTTAAAACATGTGATCAATTAATTGGTGGGATGGAACAACATTCATTTATCAGTGATTATGGCTGTTTAGTCAATGAAAGAGAGACTGCTTAGACAGAAACCTCTCTTAATTAAACAGATGACACTGGAAGAAGTCTTTAAAAAGAGTTCATTCTGATATATTTGAACTGTAATGTGCATTTACTGAATTTGCACTGTTTGAGATGTCTGTTGAAGTTCTTTAAAATATAAAAAAAAACCATGCTAGCAATATTATGGTTTTTCATGGTCTTTATTTATCTAAATTAATTTAACACCCCACACCCACTGTTTTGTGCAATTTTTGAAACATCACATTTGCTTAAAGGGAACACAATTTTAAAATGATTCCAAAATCTGGAAGATTCCAAACAATGGGAGGTGTCTTGTCCTGATGATTCTGGATAAAAGTTTAGGCACCTGAATCTTATTTCTACATTTGTGACACTGTAATGTGTGGGCAGCTCCCACCACCTGATGGCGCTGCTGTGCTCCTGTTCGGAGGACACCCTACCTGCTAATCAAAGTCAAAGACTCACCCCAAGCCATCAAGATGACCCTTGCGATTGGCCCGCCTAAATCACCAGGTGCTGCAGTCCAGGCAGCCTGCCCAGACTCAGTCCTGACCACCCAATTAGCCCAGGTGAATCACTTCAGCTGACCCTGCACTCGGTTTTGAGCCATTGGCCACAGAAACCAACAGGGCCCAGCCTGCCCTGAGTGATTGGCCCCCCAGTACTGCCTGCAGAACTATAAAGGACCATGTGCCCCTTTGTTCTGCCTCTTTGGACTTCTTGTGCCATGTAAGTAGCACCTTTCACACTGAGTTGGGGTGAGTCCTGAAGTCAGGTAGCAAGAGCCATGTCTGTAACAGTCAAGGGGTGGGGGCACGTAGTAGCATCTTGATCCTGACTGTTGAATGTGTAGGTCCATGTAATTTTCCCCCAGTCTTCTGTCAGTTCCTCCCTTGTTATCTGAAGTGTTTATTTATCCCTTGAGTATTGTGTGTGTATGTGTGTAAAGGTTTGCCTAGCAGATTGACCTTGTTGCCCTGTTTGCATCCCCAAAATAAATGTGTGCTTTGTACCTCAACTTTGGTCTGGTTAACCTGTGGGACCAACATGAAACTGAACAACAGACACATTACTTCACTTTGTTTTTTGCCTTACTAAATTACATTGTAGAATTTTAAAGATGTATCTTTGCTTTTCCATTCCATTTAGATGCTATGCTCCCTCCTTATTCTTTTATACTAAACTACATTTATCCACATTTTAGCATGTTTTAATTATATCAACGTTGTGTAAATTTATTATTGCTACCTTGCATTTTGTTACAGCTCTCCTCTGCATTGACTTCACCAAAGTTTGGTGTCACCTATGAATTTAGAAATTATATTTAGGAGTTTTTTGGAATACAAATGGTTTGTATAAATAGTGACCAATGTTTAACAATAATCATACATTGCATTTATTTCAATGTTTCATAGTTTCACACAACATGGGAGGTAGTTTAGTCCTTTAAGTTTGTCAGAAATTAGTTACTTTCTGATGATGAGTTACCTGTTTCAACTCATTCCTTATTTCATAGAACACCATAACACAGTACATGCCCTTTGGTCCTCGATGTTGTACCAACCTTTATATTCCTGCTTAAAAATAAAACATTCCCTATCTCATAAACCTCTATTTTGCTTTCATCCATGTGCCTATCTAAAAATCATTTAAATGCCCCTATTGATCCAGCGTCCACCATCACCATTTGAGAAACCAACAACTCTGAGTTTTAAAAATGTTTTTTAACCCTGATGTCTCCCCTAAACTTTCCTCCCTTCTCTTTGTACAGATGTCCTCTTGTGCTTGCTACTCCTACCATGGGGAAAAAGGTACTGGCTGACTACCTTATCTATGCCTCTCAGTATCCTGTAGACTTCTATTAAGTCTCCTCCCATCCTTCTATTCTCCAAAGAGAAAAGCCCTAGCTCTGCTAACCTTTCCTCAGCAGACTGATGTATTCTCAGTTTTCAAAAGACTGCAACATCCTGGTAAATCTTCTCTGTAGCCATTTCATAGCTTCCACATCCTTTCTATAATGAGGTGATCAGAACTAATATTCCAAGAGAAAAGATTTGAGGAGCTGCAACATGACCTCTTGACTCTTGAACTCAGTCCCCCAACTAATGAACTCCAACATCCTATAGGCTTTCTTAACTATTCTATTAACTTATGCAGCAATCTTGAGAGATGTATGGATTTGGACCTCAGGGTCTTTGTATTCTTCCATACTGTTAAGTATCCGACCATTAACTTTGTACTCAGCAAGTTTCATCTTCCAAAATGAATCACCTCACAATATCCAGTGTACTCCCCATTCTGATACTTTACACTTGACTCCACATATTTGGGAGACTACATGATTCCTTACCAAATGCCTCCGGAAATCCATGAATGTTAGTTTTGAAATTGATATTAATAATGAATCACTAATGCTCATCATAGAGTAATACAGTGTAGAATCAGGCCTTGCAACCACAAAGTCCATGCTGATCATCAGGCATCCACTTAGACCAATCCTATTCTAATTCCATGTTATTTGCCCCACATTTCCATCAAATTCCTTCAGATTCTATCACTCACCTACAAACTAGGACCAATGAACTTATCCCAACCCATGAAAAAGTCACACTGTCATCAGATCAAGCCAAATTCTAACCAAACAGCATGGCAGTAACTCTATTAGATCTGTCACTGTGCCATCTCACATATTCAGTTATGAGCTTTTAAAATCCAAGACAGCATGGCTGCAGGACTTCTTGCTTGCAATTGGGCAGGCTAGAACAATCCCCACAACAGGCAAAAAAACTGACTGCCTGAAAGGCCCCAACTTAGCTGTCTGTTAAACCTACCAAAATTATAAACATTTCTGGATTCAGAAATATTCAAAAACAATGAAAAAAACACAATTCTTAAATGATACCATAAATTGAAACTGTCTCTGCACCAGATTAAATTCAGAGCTGCGTCGATAAGTGAATAGTTTAATTGCCACCCATGCTTAATGCAAGAATGAACCCAACATCAAGGGATAGACAGGAGCAATGGATGTGTCTCAGGCAATAAGTTTAGGACATCTGCTTTCACACTGGAATCATGAATATGTTGATTTTTAAGGAAGTCAATGCAACAAGTTTCACATTCCCTGGCTCATTCCAGTCTTTTGAAAACTGAGAATACATCAGACTGCTAAAATGTAAATAAATATGCTACCTTTTTGCAAATTTGGAGCCCATATATGCAAACTTTGGGAGTAAATTTGTAAAAATGTACTTCCAGCCTCTTGAGACCTGTGTTAATCTTCCCTAAAACAGCTATATAAATACTGTGGGATCCCATTATGTGAACCGATCCTTCGAGCAAACTAGGAACCGTTTTTTTAATTTTCTATTCTTCATACAACTATATATCTCATTTATACTTTTCATATAAGTTTTTGTGCGAGGAGGTATAGGGAGGGAGGGACTATTGTAATTTTAATAACTTAATCATTACTGTTTTATTTAAATGTTTATTAATTATATGTAAGGAAAAAAATTGGATAAAATATCAGAAAAAAACTGCTAAAGTGTGACGATTTGGAATCCATGCTGAATATTTTCTGATTTCTTTCTCAATTTACTGGTTAAATCTTTGATAATGGACTCTATCATTCCTACCACTATGATAAACCCAATTTGTCTAAAGATCCTTTGTATTGTTTAAATTTGCCTCTTAAATATGAGAATCTTGCTCTTGAATGATTTCCCCCTTGCTATTATCCTAGTTTCTAATATTTTAAATATTATAAGATGTACATCATCAACAGATAAACAAAGTGTTTATTTCAACTTGCTCTTAAGTCCACTAGGAATGCAAAACACACTTTTTTAGTACCAACATCAAATATAATATCAGGGATAATTTCTTGCTGCTGGTGTGAAGCCTTGCAGACCAGCTTTGCATTTCAAGAAATTGCAAACGTTTTGTTTAAACTTTGCTATCCATTAATTATACTGAGCAGGAAGTGTAAACAGAACACTTTCAATTTCCTGACAGGCACAGCCAATGTCTGCCACCTGTGGTGAAGGTCCAATGTGCCTTCCTAAGCCTGATCTCATACAACTTCATGTTGTGCAGGACATTAGTGTGGGAAAGTGTTTGTATTCCTCATTCTAACACAATCATTCATAAACACATTTTGAAAATGCCACTTACTCCAAATGTAATAAAATAGATTTTTAAAAATATAATGGAGGATATGCCTTTTTCTCTTTTTGAAAATGATGATCATAAAACATAGGAGCAGGAATAGACTATTCAGCCCACTGAGTCTGCCCCACAATTTAATCATGAACTGATCCATTTCCCCTCTCAGCCCCACTGTCCAGCCTTCTCCTTATAATTTTTGAAGCCCTGACTAATCAAGAAACTATCAATCTCTGTTTTAAATACACCCAATGTCCTGTGACAACAAATTCTACAGACTTACCACCTCTACCTGAAGAAATTCTGATGCATCTATTCTAAGAGACACCCTTCAAACCTGAAGTTGTGTCCTTTTGTCCTGGACTCTCTCATCAGGGGAAAACAACAGTTCTACATTTATTCTGTCCAAGCCTTTCAATATTCAAAATATTTTAATGACACCCCCCCCCCCTTCATTCTCCTAAATTCCAATGAATACAGGCCAAGAGCTGTCATACGCTCCTCATGATAAACCATTCATTCCCAGAATCAGCCTAGTGAACTCCTATGAACCCTCTCCTACATCAGACCAAAAGTTATTTTAAACATTTTAAAAATATTTAGCCTGTCATTATGAATAACATTAGTTTCAAATCAATCATCTTTTATGTGTGAAATAACCTCAAGCAAACAGTGATATTTCTAAGAAAATAAAAAAGAATCTGCTGACTTTCCTGATACAGGAAATTAAATACATAATATGCAAGAAAAACACGAGAAAGTAAATTGAATATTTTGTTGTAAAATCCATCATGCTGTAATTTTAAACGCACCAGCAACAATGTGGCTCCAAATGTCAAACAGAAGACTATTGGTCCAGCCAGATCAGTCTCATTCATAATGCTGCCATCTGCTGGTTTCATTGGATTCAGAACTGTTAATGTTTTTTGCCAGATGTGATCAAAATTGATCCCAATCTCTGTGAAGAAAACCATGTGGTTTAGGATTCACAAAAATGATTGATTCTTTGCTTCTGTCATTTCAAAAGAATGGTCCTCTTATCTTGTAAGTCATGTCCCCTTGTTCAAGATTGCGACTATTGGAAATATCCCAGCACCTAACTTGTCATGTCCCCCTTAGGATCTCATTTGCTTCAATAAGATCATCCCTCATTCTTTTAAACCAGAAAAATACTGATTTTTTTTTGGTTGTTCCTGATTCTCTCAACATAGGAATTAATTGAATCCATTTATTATGGACCTACAAAACGATACATCATTTCCTAAAAAAGGAAAACAGAAATGTACAGGCCATTCCCAGAATGGCCAATACCCTGAAACTCCAGCACCCTAGCAATAAAGGCTAATACGCCATGTGCTAGCATAAATGGTTGCCGTCATTGCACACTGATTTCTTTTATACACTATTAAGTTACAAACATGCTAAAGAAGGGCTTAGTTTCAAAATGTTAACCTTCCCTTCTCTCCAGTTATGGAACTCCTGTGAGTTTCCACAATTTTTCTTTTTCACTTTCAATTATTTTAAGAGTTTTTTTAAACTTAATTTTGTGTTCTCAGCAAAATGGAAAAAAAAATTAAAATAATTCCAAAGTATACTTAATGGAAAAAAATATTTACCTTTTTTTTTTTACGCATTCAACACACATTATATGCTTTTTTACAAACCAGGTAACCTTCCGTGTGTTATCTCTGTATGTGTGCTATACCAGAACATTTTTACATGCTGAATATAAAATTGAAGTTATTGGTTCTACATTAAAATTTATTTTTAATCACTTGAATGGAATTATCGAAAAAAATGCTGAAGTCCAAGTCCATATGACAATAATCACATTGTAGTAGCCCTTCGCAGCCCCCTCAGGGTGCCTCAAAGTGAAGGACAAACACAAGGATCCAGCAGGCTGCACGAGGCCCTCAGTGCTGCCCTCCAATTGGCCACAGCTAAAGGAGCCCAACTGGCCTATCAAGGAAAGTGGATCATAAATGCATCAATCAGTGCTGAAGGGGTTTCGACCACTCCCCTCATCTTGAGAATAAAAGCAGGCCTCTAAGCCCAATAAAGCTCAATGTTAACTACACTCAACTGGGGTTCATGTCATTTTTTTTCTGGGAACAACGTGTTATTTCTGAGTTAACCTGCAAGCAGCTATAACCTATCCTGCGCTATTGGATCCACAGAGCCATAGCTTGTAGGAGCTGGCTACAACATTGTTTACTCATCTTCTTTATTATCATCCATCAGCCCTTTGAATTCTTCAAAGTTGGATTCTTGTTCACTGTCTTCATTAAAATGTTAGGATAGCCTGCAACCATTCTTCTGTTACTATAGTCAGTATTGACACATCATTGCTCTTACTGCTTTCATCATCAGTATATACTATGCCAGCTTTTCTGAATCCACTGCGTATAGTTTCTAGTGTTATCTTATATCATGCTCTAGCAACCCATTCACAAACTTCAGTATAGGTTGCTCTTTTCAAGCATCCAGATGGGCTGAACTCATGAATGCCGTTCTGCATCCATACCCTCCCATTCTGATCTGATAAATATCTTGAATGGATGATTTATGCCAATATCAAGTGGCTGCAATTTATATGCCAGCCCACCCAGAATTACTGCAAATGTGGGCGCCAACAGAATTTATTGTCTTTTGTGCTGAATTCTCTTTGAGGGCTGCCATGAAATCGAATTTGAGGAACGATTTCTTTGAGAAAAAACAGCCTGGACTTGCCCTGTTACACCTTTCCACCCAGTTTCATAAAATTGGAGTCCAAGCAACCTTTCTTGATACAGTGAACAATCACAGTATTTGGCAGATTTTCTTGCAGCAATGTTACTCTTTTCAATTTAGCGTCACTTGCAGTGCAGCCAAGGACTATAGTAAAGCACGACTTTTCATGTCCGGTGGTAGTTATGGCCACAGTTTATGATCCAGAAACAGCTACAGTTGTTGTGGTGGGGAGGTCACAGGCCATTGGGACTTCATCCATGTTAATGACATCCACAGGCGTGACTCTAATCATAAATTTCATTGGTGACAAAGTGGTGAAAATTGATGTTTTTTTTTTGTTCCCAATTGTCTGCAAATCACAGACCTACAGTTGCTCTGATTCTTACTGACAATCTGTTTCGCTTTGGTAACCCTTCTTGAAATCCGGGATGCCTCTTTTACATGCCAATGGCCTCATTTTTATCTGAATGGCAACTGTGGATACACCTGATTTTGGGGCACATGCGCATTTTCACGGATTAATCTTCTCAAGCTCATCTTTCTCTTTCCTCCACATATTACTTGGGAAGTGTAGCATGTTTTTTCAATGGGAACATTGCGGTAACGTTGCACAAACTGCAATTAGATAAATGACTAATTAATTTGCATTCTGGTGATTTGTTTAGGGAGATTTGATTTTTAAAAAAAACACAGATATATTTCCAGTCAGTTTTAAATAGTTCAACCGTCTTACATGTCCAGATAATTCCATCTGTTTAATTGACTATTTGAATGTTAACATCAATATTATTACATTAGTACATTCCAGCTTGGACTATCGATCCAGGTGGCAACACTTCTCACAGTACAGTTTATTATACCAAAGTTCTTCTACAAAGTTTAAAGTACCATGATGAGCAGATACCTGTATCAATGACTCGGCTATAATTCTCCAATATTCATGCACAACTTAGAAAAGAGATCTTTGAAACCACTAAAGTCAAATACTGTCTGAAATTCCACCATGATCCTTGTGAAAATACTTCCTTTAATAAGACTTGCATGAACATTTTAATCTTATTTTGAATTGGAGTACGTGGTCTAGATTCTTCTGTTTATGACCATGCATGTTACAGAAATGTATGAAATTGTCCAAGACCTTCGGTCAAGTTTTAAACATTTTTTCAAAGCACAGTATCTCTGCAAGAGGTAACCCACATAAATGATTAATTAGGATCCTCAGTGGTAAATTTGAATTTATAATGCCCTTTTGGACAATTTTTCCTTGTGCTTTTGCTGGATATCAGTCATGATAGAACTGCCAGATACATAATTTGATTTCAAATAATATGTGAATGGTTCTTGCAGGATAAAGGTATCCTTCATGAAAAGTTCTTTAGATCAAATATACTATTCATGAAAAGTAGTTTGAGCTATAATGTTCTTCCCTTGAGCAATAAATGGGAAAATGTATTAAAAAAAGTATGATTTATTTTACCAAAGGATATGACCGGCAAAATATATAGGCAAGAATTGTGCTTGGAACAGCACCACCTGCAGAATACAAATTGTATGTCTGTGGATCTTGTAAAGTAATTTTCTTGGACCATCTATTGATAATTAATCTGATGAAGGATTAGGCACACTTAATTAGGAAAAGATGTAAACTAGATTGCTTTAGGCTTCATTCCACTCCTTCATGGTGTGATTCCAATTCATGTTCTTAGAGAGACTTAAAATATTTAGGCTGTGAATGGTCAGTTAAAGTTGCCATAATACAACCAGAATCCTGAAATGGTTTATATAATGAAAACTGAATTTTGTATCACTGACTTATCAAAGTTTAGGACAAAGAGGATGCCAGACATCAAACACATGAAATTCTTTAAAGTTTAAAGGGATCACTCTTATACCTACAATATTGCAACTAAAGATGGAATGGTAGCTTTTTATCTGGCCATCACCTTTTGGTTAATATATTGTGACGATAGATGTATAGACACACAATTTGTAAAATTGGTGATTTTGTGTGGAGAATACACCAGGAACCTTGTAACACTTGAAGAATGCAATGATCCAATTCCAAATGTTAAAATCTTGAAGGATTACCTTCCAAAAGTGGTGGCTCATCATCGATGTCTCCATATATTGCTGATGGGCTGAATGGAGTGTAGATCTCAGATGGCTGTAAGATATGTCCTGCATAGAGTTGAGAAGTCTGCGTCATTGCTGAAGGAATAAATATTTTTGGCTGTGGATGACCATCCTCAAACTCACTGCTAGACAAACACAAGGGAGAAACAGTCAATACTATGAAACAGCTTCAAATACCTGTGATAATTTATTTAGAAGGCAAACAGTTTTAAAAAGAAATACCAAATTAAGATGCAATTTATTGGTGGATTGTAAAGATGATAATACCCTAGAAAACAGGATGGAAAATGCAACAGAATTAGAATTTATTGTCATGAACAAGTCATGAAATTTAGTGTAGTGCGGCAGCTTCATAGTGCTGTGGTGGTCAGGTTGGGTGTGCATGCGCAAGTATTGTTGCACCTCCGATTTCATTCCCTAATCTATTGCCATTCAGATAATTATCTGTTGTCCCGCTCTTGCATGAAAATTAATAAACAGACATTTATCCACACCATACTGAATCTACCATACAGTTATCCACTCAGTCAACATGTCCCAAATACTCAGGAGTCTCTCTGCACTTTTTCACAGTTCACACTCCCACACAGCTCTGCATCATCTGAAAACTTGTAGATCTTACATTTAGTCCTCTTATCTAAATCATTTAATATACAATTATGAACAGCTGTGGTCCAAACATTGAACACTCTGTACCTCAAGTCACTGCCTACCACATGGAAAAGGATATGTTTATTCCTACACTTCATTTCCTGTCTGCTAACCAGTTCTATAGTCATGTCACTAAATGACCACCAATCCAATATGATGTAATTTTGCATTCTAATGGAAGCTCATCAAATGATTTTGGAAAATACATATATACTACCAATCTAACCAGTTACATCCTCAGAAAATTTCAGTAAATTTGTCAAGCAGGATTTTTGCAAATCTATGTTGACTTTGGTTGATCCTGTCAGTTTTCTAAATACTTTATTACATTTTGAATAATGGATTATTTTCCCCATTACTGATATCAGTCAAAAAGGTGTTTTTTTTTAAAAGACAGGAGGTCTAGCTACTGTAACAGATACAAAGTCCATGGAATGAGGGAAAATGACCACCAATGTTGGATCCATTTCCTTAAGTATGCCAGTTCTTGCATTGAGTCCCCTTTTCTACTTTATTTTATTTATGTGTTCCTGCATGGCATAGATCCTATCTCTATCCAGGTGTAACCACAATGTTTTAAAATCAGACGATATCAGACCATTGGTCATCTTAATGGCTTGTTTTCAAGAATGACGACAAGCCTTGTTGCGCAACCTGTTTTAACACTTGAATTTGGACAGGTTGACAAAAGCATTGCAGATGTAGTTTCATGGCATTGCTTTTGCTCAAATGTCTGCTCTGTTCGGTCTGATTCACAATTAAGACCATGAAGTGGACAGCTATTTTGCTTTACTTGTGCAGAATCAACACAACGTGAAGATTTCTTACTGGTCTATTTAACAGCTGAATTTAGTGTTAACGGTGCATTTAGAATTTTTAAAAAATCCTAATAGCATTACAAAGCATTAAAAGGTTAACAAGACCTTGTAGGAGAAAACAACTTCCTCTTGGTGATAATAAGATTGATTGCATTCTTTATAGAATTTATAGACGCTACCTCCTATATTGAAGAGTAAAAATGACATGACTAAGTATTGGTGGACAGAACAAACTTGAAAGAGAGTCTAGATTTACTGCTAGTGAATTATTCAAAGGTTAACTTTTGAATGTTGCGAAGCAAACATTGGTACTAATATCCAAAAATAATTTGAAGGAGACCGACAGGTTTTTTTTTTTGTTGTCTTTTTTTTTGTTTTGTTGTTCTAAACATTGGTACTAATATCCTGAAATTAGTTATGATTCCCTCAGAATCAGCAGACTATTCAACAGTTCTGGCACATTTATTACCATAAAGTAGCACAGATAGACCCCTTCTTATAATGTCCCAGCATACAATATCTCAAAGTTACCTTTTTTTTCGGCAAAATCTCACGTTATTTTCCCCAATTTCAACTTAGAATAATTTAAATTTGTACTGCGAGTCCAGAAACAGAACCTTCTCACAAGTAAGAGTCTACCTGTATTTCTTAAATACATTTGGCATCCATTCCTGAAATTACACAGGGCTATTTTCTGGTGCATTGCAGGTTTCTAATCAAGATGAGCAATTTTCACCAGGCTATTAAAAAATAAGTCAAGGCACTGAAGATCATTTCTGGACTGAAAATGGTGAACTCATCTTAAATTTTGGTTGAGCCATATGAATTCATATGGCTGCACATGGCTCCACTTTTCATTTTATAGAGGCATGAGGGAGTAGAAAATAGAAGTCTGAAGATTACCCATTTAAAAAAAAATTGATACTACACAGTAACAGGCCTTCTGGCCCACGAGTCCATGCTTCCCAGTTACATCCATGTGAGCAACTCATCTACCAACTTCATACCTCTTTGAAGGGTGAGAGGAATCCAGAGCACTGGGTAATGGGAGAACATACAAACTCCTTACAGACAGTGCCAGATTAGAACCCGGGTTGCTGGCACTATAATAGCATTGCACTGAGTGCTACGCTAAACATGCTATAGAAGCTCTTTAAGAGGATCCCTAAGGTTTTAACAGGACATAACTGGAGAAGATGGAAAGGTGTCAGATGGACATGCTAAATACATGATATAGTAATGCACGCACATCAACATCCACTTCTAAAATTTATTTCCTTTAACTTCACAACAGTATCATATGTTCATTCTTGTGACCAAAGACAAATTTTGACCCCATTATTTCCATTTATATTTTTGGGGTAGACTATAGTTTGCATAAATTAGCTAACCTGCTTGAAGTGGCATCCTCTTGGTTGTTGATGTCATAATTTGATTGATAAAAATCTGGATTAAATTGTTCGAAGCCAGACATTCTGAAAAAAATCTGGAAAACCATAATATAATTAATCTTCCATGCAAAATCAAGGGAAAAAATGCGCTCCTTTCCCTCCCCCTTCCTCCCTCCTCTTCTCTCCTTCTCTGCCCATCTTTTCATTTGGACACCTGCCTGTTTTTGTTTAGACCTGGCAAGGGGTCAAGACCAAACATTAATTCTCTTTTATTTCTGTGGCTGCTGCATGACCTGCTGAGTTTCTACAGCACTTTTGTGTATTGCTATCAACTGCACGTTCTCCTGTTCAGGTAAAGTTTCAAGTTCTTGACTGATGGAGAATCCTCAGAGCTGGAGATGGAAATCGATCATATAATTTATTACAATTTTGGATACTCTCCTATTAATTTTAAAAGGCTAGCTAGCTTCAATTGGCCTCACCACTGAATGTGAACTGAAACAAATATGCACTAAAAGTATTGGATGATGAGCTGCAAGTTCATGATCTACCCTCATCCTGAGTGATACACCATAAATATACTAGGTTGGTTGCTGCATCTAATGTTTGATGGGTGATAAAAACAGGTTGTTCTGCATGGTGAGAGAAAACATTAAGATAGGGTATAATCCCATTTTGGATACAGATTCCGGGAATCTGGGGGTCAAGGGCAAGAGGGCAAACTTGCCTACAACCAACAGTAAAAGCATACTGTTACATTTTACTCTTATCACAAATATAATGAGGGGTAAATTTAAAAAGAAATCAGTCAAGACTCAAACAATAAACATTTTAGGCTTTCTGAAATGCCCTCCTCGATGGGAGAGAAGATGTGAGGCTTTCATGTGGCAGACAAAATAGAAATAATAGTTTCTCAGATTGCATTTTTTTTTTTAACCTGTAGGTCTCATTTTTTTTTTAATTTTATTTTTGATTTTACAGACTCGTGCTTTATAAACAAAAGTTTATAAACAAAATATAGATCAGTCATCCCCTTTTATAGAACACTTTATATCGTCTTCTTTTCCCCTTCCCCCTCCCACCCCAAATTAACAAAAAAAAACATACATTAACTACTGAGAATAATAATATAAATACATTAGAACAACAAAACAAAAAAAAAGACAACAAAAGAAAAAAAACCTGTAGGTCTCCTTCAAATTATTTTTGGTCAGTTTTTCTTCCACAGGCAACTTAATTGAATGAAGAAGACACCCATTTCATCAAGGCTGAAGCTCATCAGAGCAACTAGACACATCTGGGGAGGAACAAAAATCTTGGGAAGGAGGATTTGAATTTTAGACCATAAATTGTTTCTGTCTCCATAAATGATACATGACCGAGTAAATTTTGCCTATATTTTTGTTCTAACTTTTGGTTGGTAGCATCCATAGTTGAAAAGGGGGAAAAAAATTACAAAAAAAATTAGATCACCAAATATCTCACTTGGATTTTCTTTGAAATAAAATGTCTGATATGACATTTCTTAAGCCCTCCCCAGTTACGGTATCAACATTCCCAACTGTGCAAACAAATTCTCATCAACTTATCAGTTTTCTTAATTTTTTTTATATATGGAAACTCTATTCGCCACTCTTTAACCTTAATTCATGCGAATACAGCCCTGCAGAATACAAGTAGTGATTATTCAACAAATCATGGATAGTTTGTGAAAAATTCTTCATAATAATGCAAAAAGCATTTTGAGCTTCAAGCCTTATAGAAACATATAGGATTATGAAGGGTATGGATAGGATAGATGAGGGAAGGTTTTTTGAGCTGGCCGGGGAAACTAAAACGAGAGGACACAGTCTCAAGATTCGGGGGAGTAGATCAGAACAATCACAGTATGGCTACAGTACAGAACTTGTCCTTTCCTTACTGGCTCTATGCAACAACAGTGCAGCTGGTGCCACTTGCCTGCTCTCTCTCCATATTCCTGAAATTGTTTCCTATCAGATACTTATCCAGCTTCCTTTAGAATGCATTTTCACAAGTACCAACTGCTCATTGGGTCAACAAAATCCTTGTCACTTTTGCTTTATAACCTTCATTCTATCTTATCTAGTTCTTGATCCTTTGCAAATGAGAATAGTTTGCATCTACTCTGAATATACCCTCCCTAATTTTAAATGTCTGTTAGTTCTCTTCCCCCCACCCCCAACTTCTCACTTCTAAGAAAAAAACAGCTTTTCCAATCATAGACCCTCATCCTGGAAACTTGTTCATAAACCTTTTCTGTAACCATGAATTCATTATGTGCCTGCTTTTGACCCATTTCCCTTTGTACCTTTGTTTATAAAAAGTAATCAATATTTGATTTACAATTAACAATTAATGTAATATCAGAGACATTTACCTATACTACCATTTCTGTGCAAGGACTGACCCCAATCTTCAAAATAGATTATACCCCTACTTCCAGTCTTCAAGCTGTGCAGTCTTTCATCATCTACTTTATCAGTTTTTGTTAATGTGCTGCAAGGAGTAATTTATTTACCTACAAGAATATTTTCCAGATTTCAGTGAGAATAAGACCACTGGGGAGAAATTCATGTGACCATAGGAAAAAGATTCAAAATCCATAGAGCCAATGCCCAAGTTAAGATCAAATTCAGGTCTTTGTCAGATAAGGACACCAGTTGCTATGCCAGCATTCTATGATATTGTAGTGGCAGCTACACTGCTACTGAAAGAACACACAACCAGATGGGTTGAGCTCAATGAGAAGAACTGATTTATTGCAAGCTGCTGGGCTGGACTTGTACTCTAGCCCAGATCTGGCTGAAAACTGCGCTGGGGGGCACTGACGTTACCCGGGCATCACGTGGTTCCCCCAGCGCAGGCTTCTGACCCTGTGCTGAGATGGTGAAACCCCCGACGGCACCATTTTGGCCAGCGGCCCCGCCGCGTAGATTCAGTCAACTGCCTGAGGCACATTTGCTGGTGAGGGCCACATCACACATTGTAGAAATGTAGAAAGTTGTGTTTGTACGATTGTGGTGTACACCACCAGCCTACTGCAGGGGGTCACCTCTGTACCTGCAGGAGTGTAAGGGGACAGGACATCACCTGGCCGGCTGTCAAGCCCCACTTGGTCGGGTGTCAATCACCCTCCAGGATATAAGCCTGCGCCGGCAGCCAAAGCCAGAGTTGCTGCAGCCACAGCCAGCTTGGCTCTGTGGAAGTCTTTGTGGATTAAAGCCTGTTGTACAGTCTTTACCTTGTGTGTGTCTAATTCTGTCTAACAGTGCACCACAACGATAGGTCAGCATGAGCTTTACTCAGTCAAGAAGCTAAAGAACAGGTTATATCATTAAAGAACAAATCTCCTAGACAGGAATCAATTCTTAATTCTTCTACGAACCCCAGGGTCCAGATATCCTGATGCCTGCCTGAATCTTTAAGACAATAGTTCTTACTCACTACTGTAGCACCCAGGTAGCCCTCCTGGGACCCAGGTGCGATTAGTGGGGCAAAGGTGCCTCCAGCACCTTTTAAGCTGAGGGGGAATACCCCCAATAAATTGCCAACTGGCAATTTAAGGGGGCTCCTTCCCCCACAATGATACGTTAAGTGATGCGTCACACAAACAAGTCTCCCCCTTCCTCCCCACCAGCTGTCAGTCTTCCTCCCACTGTCAATCGCGCTTCCCCCTCCAATCTGCAGCAGTTGACCCCTCTGCCACCGCGGCAGCCGATCCCCTCTCCCCCGTGGCAGCGACTCCTCTCCTCTCCCCCGCAGCAGCAACCCCTCTCCTCTCTACCCCACGACATTGACCTCTCCCTCCCCGATTGTGGCCCCCGACTCTCCACTGCATCGACCCCTCCCCCCCCATCACTGCAGACACTTCAGCCATGGTTTCCCTGTGACGCCAGAGCATAAGCGCTAACATAACAGGAATAACCTGATCAGCCATTTTGCTGTGCAAGCTGCCTGTCAACATGTCCTGGGCAAGTTTAACTGGGTTCCCTGACGACATCTGAGGTAGGGCAGGGACCCAGTTGACTCTAGACCCTCTGAGCTGCCTTATGAGTGGGGCACTAACCAGGAAAATTGTCCTGTTAACTCCACTTTACAAAGCAGTTTGGAGGACCTCAGTTTTCTTCAGGCTGACTTCCAGGCCAAACATTTTGGCAGTTTCCGCAAAGCAGGACGTCAAGCGCTGAAGAGCTGGCTCTGAATGGGCAACTAAAGCGGCATCATCTGCAAAGAGTAGTTCTCGGACAAGTTTCTCTTGTGTCTTGGTGTGAGCTTGCAGGCGCCTCAGATTGAAGAGACTGCCATCCGTGCGGTACCGGATGTAAACAGCGTCTTCATTGTTGGGGTCTTTCATGGCTTGGTTCAGCATCATGCTGAAGAAGATTGAAAAGAGGGTTGGTGCGAGAACACAGCCTTGCTTCACGCCATTGTTAATGGAGAAGGGTTCAGAGAGCTCATTGCTGTATCTGACCCGACCTTGTTGGTTTTTGTGCAGTTGGATAATCATGTTGAGGAACTTTGGGGGACATCCGATGCGCTCAAGTATTTGCCAAAGCCCTTTCCTGCTCACGGTGTCGAAGGCTTTGGTGAGGTCAACAAAGGTGATGTAGAGTCCTTTGTTTTGTTCTCTGCACTTTTCTTGGAGCTGTCTGAGGGCAAAGACCATGTCAGTGGTTCCTCTGTTTGCGCGAAAGCCATGACTACCAGCCCCCCCACATCTCCATCGGGCACACAAAACTCAAAACGGTCAACCAGTTTACCTATCTCGGCTGCACCATTTCATCAGATGCAAGGATCGACAATGAGATAGACAACAGACTCGCCAAGGCAAATAGTGCCTTTGGAAGACTACACAAAAGAGTCTGGAAAAACAACCAACTGAAAAACCTCACAAAGATAAGCGTATACAGAGCCGTTGTCATACCCACACTCCAGTTCGGCTCCGAATCATGGGTCCTCTACCGGCATCACCTACGGCTCCTAGAACGCTTCCACCAGCGTTGTCTCCGCTCCATCCTCAACATTCATTGGAGCGCTTACACCCCTAACGTCGAAGTACTCGAGATGGTAGAGGTCGACAGCATCGAGTCCACACTGCTGAAGATCCAGCTGCGCTGGATGGGTCACGTCTCCAGAATGGAGGACCATCGCCTTCCCAAGATCGTGTTATATGGCGAGCTCTCCACCGGCCACCGTGACAGAGGTGCACCAAAGAAAAGGTACAAGGACTGCCTAAAGAAATCTCTTGGTGCCTGCCACATTGACCACCGCCAGTGGGCTGATAACGCCTCAAACCGTGCATCTTGGCGCCTCACAGTTTGGCGGGCAGCAACCTCCTTTGAAGAAGACCGCAGAGCCCACCTCACTGACAAAAGGCAAAGGAGGAAAAACCCAACACCCAACCCCAACCAACCAATTTTCCCTTGCAACCGCTGCAATCGTGTCTGCCTGTCCTGCATCGGACTTGTCAGCCACAAACGAGCCTGCAGCTGACGTGGACTTTTTTACCCCCCTCCATAAATCTTCGTCCGCGAAGCCAAGCCAAAGAAAAAAACAAAGCAGTTTGAAAGCACCTAATGAGCTGTCAAAAGGCAGCCCATTCTTAAATCAGTTTCCTGCCCAAATGCAGCTGATTGAGTTACGTACTACCTGTTAGACACTATGTACATTGTCAAAGGCTGCAATAAGCATCCAGCAGAACTGATGATGCCACTCAGTCCCTGGATGGCAGTGTTTTTGCTCAGAACCTTTGGCCACTATTGTTAACTTCAATAATTTAAAATTAGAGGGAAACTAGCCATTTACATGTGTTAATTGGAAACCAGAAATCAGGTAGGCAGAGAACTGATACTGCTGTGTACCAAGAGCAAACCTTCCAAACTTTTTTGTTGTTTTTTGTACTGAAAAGATGTTTCTTAATTATAATTCGTAAGTGAGATTAAATGACTGATAACAAAACAACTAGTTATTCCAGTTCCTGCTTCCTTTCTCTCTCCACCTCGCCTAGACTCTTTTCCCCCCCCCCCCCCTCCCCTTCCTGTGGTCCTCCCACCCTCACCACTCCCCCTTCCCCCTTTTGTTTGGACATCTCTCAGGTTCCTCCACACCTTGATGAAAGGTTCAAGCCTGAAACTTTGGTGATGTATCTTTACTTTTGCTACATAAAGGCATGAATTGACCTGCTGAGTTTCTCCAGCATTTGTGTGTTTTTTTTTCCACTTAACCACAGCGTGAACAGAATCCTGTATTTTACCACACATGATTTCCCTATCCCTAGGAAGTGGATATGCAAAATATAAAACATAAGTTGTAGCAAGAAATGATATCCAATTTGTATGCAGGAAAATTCCTTAAATATTGTACCCTGTGACTGTTGTTTGAATGAGTCCAAACAGTCTTAGTGAGGTGACCTTGTCTACCTAACACTACACTACAGATTGCTCATTCCCGCTGGCATTATTCAAATAAAGTCTATTTGAATTATACTGTGTGGCTTGGTTGTACTTTTTGTATCTTGACAGGGGCACGACTATCACACATTGCTCAAAGCATCTTGGTGCAGGGAATGGAGTCAGCTCACTCAGCATTCTATAACGAGTGCAAAACTGGGTGAAAGGCTGAATACAGTTAAATTTACCCTGGTAATTTCCTTCTTACATTTCAGAGGGAAAACTTTCAGTGTAAATGAATTATTTAAATTCAGAGGAATGTTAACAGTGAGGTAATGTTAGACACCCTGACATATTCTTAACTCACTCATTTAAGGTGCTGGAACAGAACTGGACTTGTTCTTGGTATTTCTCACTCTTTTGTATCATTAATTTCTTTGTTAATGTCACTGTGCTCACTATAATTTTCAATACAGCACGGTAACAGGCCATTTTTGCTCATGAGCCTGTGCAACCCAATTACACCCAATTAACCTATGACCCTGGTTGCTTTAAACGGTGGGGGGAAACCAGATGCCCAGGGAAAACCCATGCAGAAACGGGATATTGTACAAACTCCTTACAGAAGTGCGAGATTTGAACCCCAGTTGCTGGCGCTATAACAGTGTTATGCTAACCGTGCTGTCCCTTTGGTGAGATGAGATTTGAAATAATTCTTGTTTTCAAAATGAAGCCTGTCTTTATCAGCATTGGGCAGTTTGTGTTCTCAAGAAATAGATTGCCATATATAACAGGAACATCTATTTCTGCCACATCATCCTCCACCATTTTCACCCCTACTTCATGATCCAACCACCAGATACATGTTCCCTTTTACTTCCATCTCTGCCTTCTGCAGGCACCACTCCCTCTGTGACTCCCCAGTCCACTCTTCCCTTCCCACCAATTACCCCCATGGCACATACCCCTGGGGCCAAAGGAAATGCTCTATTTGCACTCACACCTCCTCTCTCACCATCATTTGGGGCTCCAAATAGTCCTTCCTACTGAAGCATAACTTCACTTGTAAATCTGCAGGGGTAATCTACTGCATCCGGTGTTCGCATTGAGGTCTCTACATCGGAGAAACTGGATGCAGACTGGGAGATTGCTTCGATGAGCACCTTGGCTCTATCCACTGCAACAGTGGGGATCTCCCAGTGGCCATCTACTTCAACTTCCTCCCTGTGCCCCTCCCCCTCCACCATTTTGTTTGGGCTCCTGCTTACCCTTGATGAAGGGTTCAAGCTTGAAATGTTGGTTATGTTTGCTAATATAGGGTACACTGTCTGACCTGCTAAGTTTCTCCAGCATTGTGTTTCTACTTCAATTCCCTGCCCCATTCCCTTGTTGACATGTCTGTTCATGTTCTCGTGAACTGCCAGACTAAGGCCACCTACAAATTGGGCATCCTCCAACCAGATGATATTAACATCGACTTCTTGGTTTCAGTTAGCAACCCCCTCTCCTTCCTCGCCATCTTACCCTGTGTTTAAGTTCTGTCTTCTTTTCCCCCAGCTCTGCTTTCACAGAGCTAAAAACACCCTGCCTCCCCAATCAGTTCTCACCTTTCCTTTCTTCTTCTCTATTTCCAATTAATATCTTTTGTCTGTTAGTCTGTGCTCCCCTTGCTCAGTCTTTCCTTCTCCACAACCTTTCAACCTAGTTACCTGCCTGCTCTTTGCTTATACCTTGAACAAGGGCTTAGGCTTGAATGTCAGTTTTTTATATATATATATATATATATATATATATATATATATATCTGTACCTCCTATGGATATTGCAAGACCTGCTGAGTTTTTCCAGTACTTGTGTTTTTAACTAAATAAAGCATTACTTCCAGTGTTGATTATGAAATTATTAATTATACAGACCTTAAATGAAGCAAAAGGTTACACTAACCAGGAATAAATCTTCTTTTCGTCAGAGTTAAGGAAGGGTAGTGAGCAAACAAGGTCCACGACTGAGTGCAATTTGAGCCCTCCATGCTCTATGTAAAGTTCTATTTTTAGACTAGCATGCAAAATTAACAACGAAAGCTATTTGCAATATGCACTCTTAATAGTTTATTTGAGTTTAAATTTAATTTAAGCTTAAAATAAATCTTTTAATTTTTTTTAGCAAACTTATGTCAGCCACTTAATATTGTATGATTATGAATGAATTAAAAATTTTATTTAAATAAGATCCAAATAACGTTGAAGCTTATGGATTTACAAAAGACAAGTGTGTTTGAAAAGGAGAAGTCCTAAAACCCAGACTTTTCAGGGATTGGGTTGGTCCAGACCTTTGGATTTTCCTTATTCTCAGGCAGTAATTTTAAAATTCAAATTTAAGAAGGAATAAAGAAAAGACTAACTGATATATTTTGTTATATTCACATAGCATGTATCAAAATGAGCAGTTTTAAGGAAAAACAGTTAACACGTGTTAGGTCTGCTTTGTTCATGAATGAGTGAGACAAACACCAGGCTGAGTCGAAATCAGGGTTCTTTGTTCTTTATTACCGGATTGTAACACTTGCGACTAACAAAGTTAGTCGGAGAATGCATTCTGCCGTTATCAGCAAAATGGTGATTTTTTATACCCTTGGATACATGCTTAGAACATCATCATATCATTACTTGTCCAATGACTAAAACTGTTGCTATCCTTTCCCTGCTAGCTTCCTGCCTCTCAATCCATCAATGTCTCTCTTATCTTGTAAGTACAAGGATGCATTCTGTTACTCCTTAGTACTGGGTGACTCCTTCTCCGGTCCCATCTCATGATGTTTTACCTAACAGAAGTACAAGGACACCTCCCCTTCTTGTTACTGCCCTGTACAGGGTAACTCCCTACACATTCCCATCTCATGATGTTTTACCTTACACACGTCAAAAATGTAAATATTTTTTCATTACCAAGAGTGAGTAATGATTGAAATTATGTTAAATATTAACATTGTAAAGGAAAAATATAGTGTACAAATTAAAGCAGAAGTTATATACAAATTAATCTTTTTTATAGTGACATATCTTTGTGGTTACTTGTTGCCGCTGTGCATCTGTGGCGCATATGCATGCCTGCACACAAGAGTCTACTAAATTTTAAAAGTTTGAGAGCTATTGTAAAGTCCATATTCTTGGGTGATGCAGATTTCAGGCATCTGGATATTTGGACTTTTACTATAATTAGGAAAGCTAAAGAATATTCACTCTATGATTCAGTTCAAGGTAGTGCATAGGGTACATATGTCTAAGGATAGATTGGCCCATATTTTTGCTAATACAAGTCATATTTGTGATAGGTGTAAATCCGAAGAGGCCACTTTCACTCGTATTTTTGGCAAGGTGTTTTTGAAATTTTAGCTGAAGTGTTGGACCTAGATTTACAGCCAAACTTACTCACAACTATTTTTGGGATCAGGCTTTGCATGTGCTTCAGCCCAAAGGAGAGTAGCCATTTCAATGATGATGGCAAGGAGAGCTATATTACACAAATGGAAACATTGCAATCCTACTACTTTACTTCAACGCCTTTCTTCCATTATGTCATGCATATATTTAGAAAATTATAAGTCGGACATTTGATACTTCAAAAAAACATGGCACCCATTTATTCAATATTTTCGTATGACTCAAACTAATAAACAAAATTGAACCACTTCCAGCTTGTTTTTTTTTTTCTCCAAGTGCATTGTGTTTACTCAGGAAAAATCTCTTTTCCAGTTGCTTTGAAATTACTCTCAGAATAGATTGTCTAATGGTTTTTGTTCTTTTATTTTCCTCATCGGAATTATTTTTTTTTGTTTCATGCATTAACTTTTTCTTTCCTTACTTAATGGTAACTGTCAATGTATGGAAATATTGAATTAATTTGAAAGTACTTGATTGTTATCGTTAAGGACAATGTAGATTACTTTTTCCACATTTTCTGTATATTCCATTTTTTTTCTCTTGTGGAAAATTAATAAAAGATTAAAGAAGGAAAAAAGAATGCTTTTACTTATTGGTAGAAATTAATATGAAAAGTAGGAAAGCCACACATTAATTATGCAAATTACTCATGAGTCCAGATGAATAAGAATGGTTTCCTTATTCAAAGGATGTTAAGACATTGGAAACTGATCAGAGAAGATCTGGTAGACTATGATCAGTACTGAGATTCAATGAAATGCTAATTCTGTTCAATTACACACATCCTGGCCAATTTGGCAAAGAAATCCTGCATTTTCTGCCCTTTATCCTCATTGACAATATCTGCTTACGCTGCTTGTACAATTTCGGAAGGAAATACAAGGAAAATTCCTCTCAGCCCATCGAGGTAATTGAAACTTGCCCTGGCAATTACTTTCGCCTAAATTCTGTCAAGTGCATACCACTCCAATCAGAAACTGGTCCAGCTTGGACTTGATGGAAATGTTTTTATTCTGCCCCCTACTTTTTCCTAACACCGATCTCGTCTCACAAAATTTAAAGCTCTAATTTCCCCGACTCAATGCCCCCACTATTTCATTCAATTGGGAAAAAAAACATGTGAAAATCAAGGAATGCAATACTTCACCAGTTCAATTTGAACACATAACTTTATGCTTAGAACTATCAGTACACCCTTATGAATGTGCAAGATTGGCAATTTCACCACTCAAAATATTCGTTGCTCATTTAGAAATCAAGTTGGGGATGACTGGTGGTCGGGTGAGAGGGGGCTGTGGTAAATTCAGATGGGGGAGTTGTGGAGAAATAATGTAATGTTAAATGATGCATTTCTTTGCCTTCTTGTGATATCCAAGATACATTAGTCTCTGGCCAAGGACATAGTATTCCAACTCTCACACAAGAGTGCAGCTAGATTTTCTAAACTGAATCGTGAGTCATACAGACTGGTGGTGTGCAAAAAAAAAAAAAAAAAGTTTTTTATAAATTATTGTGCAGTGTGGGGAGATAAATAACATTAGCAGCCGACATTTTAACAGTCCCATGCTACATGAAAAAAATGTGACTGTCTGACCAGACAATGGATCAGCGTTAATGCTGCTTACCCCCTCCATAAATCTTCGTCCGCGAAGCCAAGCCAAAGAAGAATGCTGCATGTGTGTTATTGTTCAAAGCAAGCTGCTGGTGCTACTGCTCTCAGGGGACAAGCTCGATGGTGACCACACTACCAAGCTCATAGAATGCACAGTATGTTCACTGCCAAATTCAGTCAATATATAGCACTCACACTTCAAAAAACAAAGAGAACTTCAGCATTTAGATTTTGTTGGGTTTTTTTTCACCCATTCTAACCTGATCTCTTCAATTTGATTCTCTCTCCCTCACTCAGATCTCTCCTCTTCCACTTTCTACTGCATCCCCTCTGCCTTGACGTCTTCTGATCTCTTCTTTTATTGATCTCATATTGGCCTCATGCAATGGATTAACTGTGCTTGTCCCATTCATCAATAACCTTCCCCTGAACTTCAAAATTTCCTCTAAGATCCTGAACCATACTAGCTTTCAACTCCAGGAAAGCACCTTGCCAAAACTGGGACAAGCAACAGGGAGGAAAGGTTTCCAGCCTCAGAAAGGTAGATTTAATTTTGAGATCTCACAAGCCCGATATCCAATTATACCATGTGGCCAATGAACCTACTAACCCTGTACACCTTTGGAAAGTGGGAGGAAACCAGAGCACCCAGAGGAAGCCCATGTAGATATGAGAAGGAAGTCCAAACTACTTACAGACAGCACCAAATTTGAACCTAGATTGCTGCTACTGTCCTAGTGTGGTGTAAACCACTACAGTAACCATAAATGTGCAACTTTAACATTGGACTTGAATGTGTGACTCCAAGGAGCCATCAAGATGGGATCTCTGAATATACTTACATGTGTACATGTAGGTGTTGGAGGAATGGGGTGTGGGTGGGGGGGGAATTACAAATACAAAAGAAGCTGTCAAAATGTAACTGATCTTTTAAAAAATACAAGGATATGAAGAGAGCTGGTTTTTAGAAGAGTCTGTGCATTTGAGTTTAAAGAATCTTCTTAACTGCTCTTGTACATGATCAAAAACCAGCTCTTCAAAGGTACCAGCTGTTCCCAATCGTTTTGTGAGTTCTGAGGTGAACAAATGAGGTGAGTGTGGGAAATGAGTCTCTTCAACAGAGGAGGCAAGAGGTGCTTTACCAGGGAATGTCCATTGTTGAAGATCCCCAAATTTCAGTGGTGATACTACACTTATTCCAGAGAATTAGAGACACCTGTGAAACCTTTCTTCTTTCTCCCTGGTAATCTTTTCTCCACTATTGAGCTTGAACTTGTGGCCATTTTAGAAGTGTAGATTTGGTTTACAAATGTTAGAGTCAGAGAGTGATACAGCATGGAGACAGGCCTATTGGCACAACTCATCCACATTGATCAAAGCGCCTTACTAAGCTAATTCATATCCATCTAAATCTCTCCTATCCATGTACCTGTCGAAATATCTTTTAAAAACCTTCCTCTTCTTCTGGTTATGCATCCCATAGGATGATTATGATTCCTTTCAGTCAGTTTTTTTGGGTTTGAAATGAGGATATCACACTCAGGTCACTTTTATTTATTGATCATACCATGCTCGCACAATAGGACGAGATAGTGTTTCTACTGGATCACGGAGTATATTTACATAGATATAAGTTAGGAAAGCGGTTAACACATTAAAATATTATGATACTAAGATGTATACATTGAAAGTCTATGGCACACTATCCACATCTGTACTGGAAGTTCAGGAGCCTAATGTCTTTTTTAAAAAACTTTATTTACAATATATTAAGATAATACAATTAAAAAAAAAACCCTATTACAAAAATACATTAGTAAAACACAAAATCTTAAATTAGTAGAATAAATAATCCCAAACCCCACCCCACCAAACCCCACCCCACCATCCCCCTAAAAAAAACTCAAACTACCCCTACTTCTACATACTAATGGAGCCTTGTACAAAATTTAAAAGTGCCTCAACATAGCATATATAAAAAATAATTAACAGATCTTAATTAACATATACTAAGACCCATATATATTTTAAATATGGATCCCACATTCTAATAAAAAAAGAATAATTATTATGTAATCTACATGTTATTTTTTTCTAAATAGATACATGATTTCAATTCATTATGCCATCTTTGAATACTAATCTCCACATCATCTTTCCATGTTACCGCTAAACATTTTCTTGCTACAGCTAAAGCCAAACGAATAAAAGGAATTTGAAATTTATCCAATTTCAATCCCTTTAAGTCAGTCATGAATCCTAATAAAAATAATAAAGGATCAGGAGCCTAATGGCTTGAGGGAAAAAGCTGGACTAAGTCCAATGGTACCTCCTGCCAGATGGCAGAGGGAGAACAGTTTACATGTGGGATGTGTGGAGTCTTTCACAATGTTTATTGCTTTCTGCCTGCATCGAGTGTAGATGTCCTTCATGCTAGGAAGAGGTTCCCCAATGGTCTTTTCTGCTGACTTCACTATCCTCTGCAGGGTCTTGCAGTCTGAAGTGGTAGAGCATCCAAACCAGGCTGTGATACAGTTACACAGGATGCTCTCAATACATCCTTTGTAGTGAGGATGGAGTGTGGGAGATGGAATGTCCTCAGCCTTCGCAGGAAGTAAGGGCACTGCTTGCCTTTCTTGGTTATGGAGCTGGTGCTAAGAGACCAAGAGAGATTCTCCGCCAGGTGCACACAGAGGAATTTGATACTCTTTTTTAAATTTTTTTAAATTTTTCACACTATGAACCATATTAACCAAAATACACACAAACATTTCCTTCTTGAATATACACAGTGTCATTTTCTCCCCTTTTTCCCCCCTCTCCTTCCCACCCCCCTCCCTACCCACTAAACGTTTAACATATACAACAAACCCATTAAACAATGTCATCACACAATGAAAATAAACAAGAAAATTGTGTCATCTACTTTTACACACTGGGTCAGTTCATTTCGTCTTCTTCTCATTCTATCATTTTAGGGGATGGAGTTCTGCGGTTGGACTTCTCTGTTGTGTTCCATGTACGGTTCCCAAATTTGTTCGAATACTGTGACTTTATTTTTTAAATTATATGTTATTTTTTCCAATGGAATACATTTATTCATTTCTATGTACCATTGCTGTATTCTCAGGCTATCTTCTGATTTCCAGGTTGACATTATACATTTTCTTGCTACAGCTCAGGCTATCATAATAAATCTTTTTTGTGCTTCATTCAATTTGAGGCCTAGTTCTTTATTTCTTATATTACTTAGAAGAAAGATCTCTGGATTTTTTGCTATGTTGTTTTTTGTGATTTTATTTATGATACTCTTGACGACCGCAACGGTAGAGCTGTCAATGGTCAGGGGAGCATGATCTTCCTTGGTCCTCCTGAAGTCAACAATCATCTCTTGTGTTTTTTTAATGTTCAGATATAGGTTTTTTGCTCTGCCCCAGTTTGTTTGTGTCTGAATGGATGTAGGTGAGTAGGGGTTGCACAGGTCCAGACCCACCCTCTCGACACCCCCTCCTGGATCCAGCAGCATGGTGAAGTCCAAGATGGCTGGGGGAAGTTCTGTTGCAGTGAATGGCTAGACCAAGCTTCGATGCAAGCGATTCCCTTTCTGCGTTTCATGGTACGTATTTGCTAGATGGCTGTTGACCCTACAGAAGGGTTCGTCTGCCCTTTGACAGGTCGTTTTTCATCCTGCAGGATGTCAAGCCACTCTCCACACCAGGCTCGCCTGGTGGGGGAGATGGTTTAGTCGCCAACCATGCAACAGGTAGTATTGGGTTACATGGTACCAGTAGCAATTAGATGAGTGCTACTGGTACCATGATAAGTTTCTCTCTAGAAGCCTCTTACATGCTATTAGTGTATCCTGTGCCAGCACCAGAGTTTTAATTTAATTTGGACATTCAGACTGTTGAATGATCTTAGATAGATCTCCAATAAATCCCAGCATCTTATTGGGGGAAATGTGTTAGTATGGATTGAAAACTGGCTGTCATATTGAAAACAGACAATTGGAATAATTGGGTCCTTTTCAGGTTGGTGAGATCGAATTAGTAAAATGTTCCAGGAATTGTCACTTGGCCTTCTATTGCTTACAATTGATGTACGTAGGTCAGCCACGATGTTGAATGGCCTCCTTGTAGGAGGGAGATTGTTACCTCTACCTCCTTGTGTTGCTGTGGCTCTTGAGAGATGTCAAATAATTCCCATGGCCTTCTCTGTCGAAGGGCATTGTTGAGCAGGATGTCTTGAGTGCAAGATGCATCTTCTCATCTGCTTCATTCCTGAGATTCTGCTGACCTCGAGTTGTTGCTACAGCTTCCCAATACTGCTAATAAAAATTAATATCATTCTGGCAGGGATTTTAAATAAAAGGTTTATTCACGATAGATTATTTACAAAAGAAACCCTTTCAAGGTCTCTTCCTCCCCTTAGTTTCGTTCCACATATTTCCATCAATATGCAGGGTTAATTTACTTCATGTTTAGCAGCATCGTCCCCACTGTGGCACCGGTGTTGGACGGGCGATGCAACAGGACAAGGCGATCGCAATGGAGATCTCGCCATTGGCGGTTTTACACGATCTTACCTTTCTGCAATTGCTTGCCCACCTTAGCAGGTTTCAAGTCAAAACTGACGTGAACTCTATGGCTGTTCCCAGTGGCGAAGAGGCAATTTCAAATGTCCCGCGGGGCGACGCAGGAAGTGACGCACGAAGGCGGACACGGGCGATCATGTGATCGGCCGGGTCTCGTGATCCAGGTGAAGCGAGAGACGGTAAGCGGCGGCTGGTGCCGGGAGGGTTGCGGGCAGTCGGCTGTGCGGCGGACTCAGCGGGCAACTCACGTTGGGGGCTTGTGTCCTTCGCCAACTCGAAGCAAGAGCAAACAGGCGCCTAAATAATAAAAAAAAAGATTAAGGCAGGAGCACGGGTGGGACGTGGCTATTCAGTGGGAGGGGAGAGTGAGGGGGAAAAGAAGGCTGAGGTTACGGGGGGTGGTTCTCTGATAGAAGGAAGGGGGTGAGGAGCTGGAGGAAAGGAGCCAGGGGTGAGAGAGAAAGAGGTTTAATAGAAACTGGAGAAGTTGATGTTAACACTCTCTGGTTGGGGACTGCCCAGACAGGATTCAGGAGGTTGTACCTCCAATTTGTGGGTGACTTTTTTTAGGTTTTTTTTTAACATGGTAGAAGCCGGTTCCAGTCATTGATAACAATTATACCTAATTAACCTACAATCCTATACGTTTTGAAGGGTGGGAACAAACTGGAGCATCCAGAAAAAAAAACCCATGCTGTTCATGGAGAGAATGTATGATGCCTTACAGGCAGGGCTGGTTTGAACCCATGTTGCTGGTTCTGTAGTAATGTTGTGCCAACTGTGCTGCCAGACATGACTGTTTAGCAGCATATGAGGCCATGAACAAACGTGGTTGGCAGTCATGTGTGGAGTAGAAATGGTTGACCACTGCAAGGCTCTTGCTGTTGTTGTCTACAGAATGAACCTGCTCTATCTAACAATCTCCCAGTCTGCGTCCAGTCTTCCTGATGTGGAGGAGGCCACATTGGGACCTTCTAGTGGTATTTTATCAACTATACTTGACCCTCTCCTGCCGAACAATTCTTGGCTTTAGTTTCTTCTGTACCTTGCCTGTATCCACCTATTACTTTTTGGGCTTTGCTCCTTGGGTGGCATATTTGGCGTAACAGTGCTGGCATTTGGGACTGAGGTTCAAATCCTGTACTGTCTGTAAGGGATTTGTACGTTCTCCCCTTGTCTCTGTAGGTTTTCCCTGGGGGCTCTGGTTTCCTCTCACTTTTTGAAACAAATCGGGAGTGTAGGTTAATTGGGTGTAAATTGGGCAGCTCAGTCTTTTGGAGGCCAAAATGGCCTCTTACTCTGCTGTATGTTTAAAAAAAAAACATTAAATTTAACCTTCCTCCTCCCCCACCTTTTTATTCAGGTACCTGTCTGTGTTTTCATATTCCTAATGAAGGGTCCAGGCCCCTAACGTTGGTTACATTTTACTTCCTAAGGATGCTGCGTGACCTGCTTAGTTTTCCCATCAAGTTTGCACTTCAACATTCTTATTTAGAGGTAGCAACAGGCCATCTGTTATGGCTCAATCATCTTGTGATTAATTGTGCAGTTGTTGACACTGAGTCACTGAATCTTAGATGCACCTTTTTTGCTAAATTTTCATAGTTGTGTAATTTTCCCCTTTGTGTTCCAAAGGAAAATAATTTTTGCACATAGATAATGATGAAAGTTTAATTGTTAGATCCAGAATGTTAATGAAACCTGCTGTCTTTAAAAATGTTTTTATTTTTGTTCATGAATTTGATATGCAACTGAAACTATTAAGATACAAAATTAGACCTAACCTACAGCAAAAATATTGACTTTTTTTAAAAAAAAAACGAAGTTTTCACCCAAGTTCCTATCTGCTGAAAGCTTAGCTGTCATGAGTTAATTTTCAGATCAAACTAAGAATGACAATCTTTTGCTGCAGAAAGATATTTGTTTACAATGCGGTTGGTTATTCTTGAAAACTATGACAAGGCCAGTGAATGGGCAGCCAGTTACATCTGCAATTCCATTGTTAAATTCAAGCCAGGCCCAGGTCGATATTTTACTTTAGGTTTGCCAACAGGTATGAATTTTTGTTACAATAATCTAGAAGCTATTTTCAAATGTTTGACTATTTTTCTACTTTTTAAATTAAGTTTTAACATATTTTAAAGAAAGTTATTATGTGGTAAATACAAGAGTAACCATGCAGTCAAAAGCAGTAACACTGGCCAGTATTACTACATTGGCTTCCTGTGATGCTTACTCATCCAACCCTTTGCATTATCCAACTATTATCTTAGCTTTGTAGTTAATTAGTAACAGTACATCTTGATTGAGTTAAAGTACTTGAAGTGTTACAGTCTACAAAGTTTGAAAATGGTTTGATTCAATAACCATTATGGAGCGGAAACAGGCCATGTTGGCCTTTTGAGTCAACCGGTTCACTGATTTTGTGCGCCCTCTTCAGGTATTGGTCCTGCTAGATCTTCATTCAATAACGATGGACGAATTCAATGCAGGTGGAATCAGTCGTAGAAATGTTTGTGAAACGTGCAGTTCAATACTTCATAGCTACTCTTCGAAAATTGAATATTCTGGTCCTTCCCCATTTCACCCGCCACCTGGCCCCCCAACCCTGACATACCTCTAGAAGTCTGCATCCTCTTACACCTATCATTCATTTTGAAGAGAGGCTGAGGAACCACGCACCTATCTGCATTGATGGACAGAGTTGCAAGGGGCTAGAACCTTCAAGGCTCAGGGTGCAAGCACATAAAGGTGACCATGAAGGAGGCACACCAATGTCCATAATTTCCAAAGTCTGATCATTCCTTTTAAAATTACTTTATGAAGAAAGACAAAGCGAAAATGGCGAATGTAAAAAAAAAACCATGAAAAGTTTTAATAAACAAAAAATAAAAAATCGCCATTTTCAGTAACTCAGAAATAAAATAGTAAAGGATATAATCATATTATTAGTATAGATTAATATAAAATTAAACATACACTTATATATTTTTTAAAAATTTCTCACAGAGGAGAAAGAAAATATATAAAAATGTGTTAAAGATGAACAGGATAATTAGAGCTATAATGATCTATTACTTTTCGAATGGTCAGAAATCAGAATCTGACTATTAACCTGAAAAAGACCGATATCTACCGCATTTTTTATCGGTCACTCGGGCTGAGAGGTCGCGCTAGACGGGAAATTAGCCGACAGGTAGTTCCGTGCTGCAGACACGGAGTCGAATATTTGACGAGCTTGGTTCTCCGGAGAAATCCTGAGCCTCGCAGGATACAGGAGCGCAGGTTTCAGTTTCTTCTCAAAACATTCGGACATCAGATCTTTAAACAATCTTCGAGCCCGTACTACCTCCGGACTAAAATCTTCATAGGCTCTTAGACTAAAGCCACGAACAGTCACATTTCCAAGTCTTCTGGCTGTACGAATCAATCTATCCTTTGTACTCACGTAATGCATACAGACCATCACCACTCTGGGTTCGGAAGCTTCAGCATTTCGGTTCCAGATACGATGTACTCTATCGAGTAGCGGTGGATCAGCAGGGAATTCGGATGGGCATGCTTCTTTTAAAAGCTCAGCAAAAAACGTCAGGAGATCTCCTTTCTCAATGCCTTCAGGAATTCCAACCAAACAAATATTTTGTCTTCTGGAACGGTTCTCTGAATCAATGCTTTTCAGCTGGGAGCGCTTCTAGCTGTTTAATTGCTTTGGAAAGTTTCTGTTCGACCTCAGTCAGTTTAATCTCTTTTTGTTGAACTTCAGTTTGAAGAGCTGCAATTAAGGTATGTTGTTTTTTCGTTTCAGCTTCTGAGGCAATTAAAGCTGTACGAAGTTCAGCTAGGTCTTTTTTGCGACAAACATCTTTGAATTCATCACGAAAGAATTTTAAAAAGTCAGTGAAGGTCATCTCACTTAGTTTAATGTCTGGTTGTTTCTTCTCTCGGCCGTCACCTTCTTCTGCCCGGATTTTAGCTCGTGTAGCTTTTCCTTCAGTCATTTCTTCAAAATTTTCAGACTCAAGTATAATTAGAGAAATAATAAAGATCTTTCTGACTTCTGTGAAGTTAGTTCAAAGGTGGGTACAGGTTAAAAATAGTATATTTTATGGAGCAAAAACCAAAACGTGTTCACTCCATGAGCGCCACCTGAAGACTCCTTGATCATTCCTTTTGAGTAGCATGGGTGCTCTACCTTCATCATTGTGCTTTGTTAAATTCTTAGAATTCAATTAGACTTGTGACACATGACCTTCCTCTGAAAAAGTTAAGCTAATTATCCTTAATCGAATTGTGCATCTCTAAATGCTTGTAAATCCTCTCTAAGGATCTTCTTCAAAAGCTTGTCTACCGCTGAAGTAAGACCTGCTGATCTATAATTTCTGGCATTATCTCTACTCCCTTTCTTGAACAGGGAACATATGCAACCCTACAAACCTCTAGTACTTCTCCTGTCCCCAGTGACAATGTGGAGATCATTGTCAGTATCTCAGCATTCTCCTCCCTCGCTTACCACAGTAGCCTTGGGTAAAATCGTCTGGTCTTGGCGACTTGTGTAACTTCATACTTTTCATAAGCTCTAATGAATTAATCCCCACATGCTCAAATGTTGCAGTCCCTTTTAAGTCATCCTCACAATTGCCATGGTCCTTTTCTCTGACGAATACTGAAGCAAATATTCAAAGTTCTGATTTATTGTCATCACATACTAACCTGAGGTTCATTTTCCTTAAACCAGGCAAAGTTCCTGCTTATTGGTAGTGTGTTTTTAAAAAAAAATGTACTCAAGAAAATATATTTGTACAAAAGAAAGAAATGTAAAAAAGGAAGTGCAAACAAATGACACAAAATAAATATTCAGTAGTTAATAATGTACAAAGTAAGAGTCCTTAATTGAGTCTTTAAGTTTCTTATTTAGAAGTCTCATGGAAGGAGAGCAACTGTTCCTGAACCTGAAAGTACAGATGTTGTGGCACCTATTATCTCTTTCCTGATGGCAGCACCGAGAACAGAGCATGTCATGGGAAGTGTAGATCCTTGATTATTGCTGCTGCTTTCTGACAGCAACCTTTCATGTAGAGTTTCTCAACAGTAGTGAGGGTTTTGCCTGTGATGTACTTGGCTATGGCCTCTTTCTCTTGCAGTGCCCCATAACCAGGCATTGATGCAGCTGCTCAGCACACTATTCATCTGCAAAGGTTTTCAATGTCATACCAAACCTCTCCAAATTCCTAAGAAAGTAGAGCTGCTGACATGCTCTCTTCACAAAGACATTTGTGTGTTGGGTTCAGGCAAGGTCTTCTGAAATAATAACTCCATGTAATTTAAATTTGCTCACCCTCTCCATCTTGATTCCCCAATGATCATTGGACTGTATACCCTTGGTTTTCCCCTTCTGAAATCCACAATCAGCTTCTCAATTTTGGTGACATTGAGTGCAAGGTTGTTGTTAGTGCACAATTATTTCAACTTTTCAACCTCCCTCCTGAATTCTGACTCATTGTCCACTTTTATACAATCAACTACCAAGTCAACTTTATTTATCGTTCATGCCATGCTTACACAGTATGTTGAGATATCACTTCTATAGGACCACGAAGCATATTTACATGGATACAAGTTAGGAAATCAGTCATTTTTTATTTAAAAGTTTTAAAAATCACATCCACAATTATTAAAAAAATAAATTGGGGAAAAAAAAAGCATAACTGGTATGTGTGTGTGTGTGTGTGTATTCCTCCCTGCCTCCCTCCCCAACCACCCAAAAACCCCTAAGATTAAAAAAAGAATGTAAAAAACACAAATATAACCTCAATTCCGCAGTTAACACATTACAATATTAAGGTACTAAGACGTACACAGAAATTCATGGTGCACTATTCACACCTGTTCTGAGAATTCAGAAGTCTGATGGCTTAGGAGGGGGAAGCTGTTTCCCACTCTGGGAAGGGCCCAAGTGATACGTTACCTCCTGCCAGATGGCAGAAGGGAGAACAGTTTGCATGAGGGATGTGTGTAGTTTTTCACAAGTTTATTGCTTTCTGCCTGCATCGAGTGTACTAGATGTCCTTCATGCTAGGAAGAGGTTCCCCAATGGTCTTTTCTGCTGACTTCACTATCCTCTGCAGGGTCTTGTGGTCCAAGGTGGTACAGCTTCCAAACCAGGCGGAGATGTAGTTGCACAGGATGCTCTCAATACATCCTTTGGATGGAGTGTGGGAGATGGACTTCTGTCATCCTTGGCAGGAAATAGAGGTGCTGCTGGGCTTTCTTGACTATGGTGCTGGTGTTGAGGGACTAATGAGGTTCTCTGCCAGGTGCACACTGAGGAACTTAATACTCTTGACAATCTCAACGGTGGAGCCGTCAATGGTCAGGGTCACATGATCTCCCTGGGCCATTCTGAAGTGAACAACCTTCTCTTGTTTTTTTAAATATTCAGATACAGGATGTCAGCACTGCACCAGTTTGTTAGTGTCTGCACTTCGTCTCTTTATGCTGCATAATTTTGTTTCTAACTCTTAAATGATCCTTCACACTAAATCTGTGTGTGTGTGTGTGTGTTCTATCCAAATCATTATAGTCCAGGCCAGAATCAACAAAGTGACTTCACTCTTTCAAATTCAGTGTTGAAGAGTAGGCCTTTGAAATTTAATGCCCAGAATTAATGTTGAACTGATGGGAAGACTGGAGTTGTGACTGCAACACATTCTCAAATTCTTGCGTTGCCTTTGAAGAAATGTCTAGCCACATGACTTGTGGTCACAACACTCCTGGTCCTTTTGTAGGCAAGACTCGAACTGGCCGGCCTCCACAAAGCTTCCAAGACCCTGGCAAAGGTCTCTCCAAGTAACTTCACTGCTAATCACACTTAAAATGAAGTAGCCTCTCCAAGTGACCTCCACTGTTGGTCACATTGAAAATGGATCACTTTGCTTCACAAAAAGACCATCCTGGCACAGGTCAGTCCACCGAAAAGGCCCAGTCATTCACAGAGCACACTTTGCTCTGAATTTCACAAAAATGGCTGGCCACGAGAGCTGCTTTCTCTCCTGCAGTCAGAATGGTTTTCCCCTGCAAAGTCAGTGTCTTTGCAAATGTTTCAAATCCTGAAAGACTTTGACAAGGCTTCCTTCAGTTCTTCCAATGTATCGAATTATCGCTGGGCTGTGACTTGTGTGAAATGTCCCTTCTGCCTATACTATCCCTTATAGTGGTAATCCTGGTTTACTAAAAGGGGATCTTGTAATATCTATTGTTGTCGTTCTCCAGCACCATGGTAAAGGATAGGGTTTTGTTATTATTTTCTCTGAAATGTTTGCCCACAGAGATAGGACATCTGGCCTAGTTCATTTTCCAGTACCTGGAAAGGCTGCTCCTGCGCTGCTTTTATAAAGAGTGACACCTCGTGGTGTCCTCCAGAGTCGATGTAGGCGGGGTGGCTTGCTATAGCGCCGCCCATCAACATGATGGTGTAAATGCGTAGTAAGCAATGGATGTCTTCAATAACCATAATTCCCCCATACTGCTGGAACTGCTTTGGGAAATGCACAGTGGCTCCAGCTACATGTGGGATTATGGGAAATGAAAACAGCCATTGATCATTCTGCCCAGCGCTGCCCCTCTGGCTCAGAGCTGGAAGTGGAAAAGTAACCATTTCAATTCCATGCAAATATGCAGATAAATTCTGTAGGAGTCTCACCAAATCCCCTCCTGAAATATTAACTATTTAATTCATGTACATAACAAAGTAACCATTGTCATGTGTTTCTTCAGTAAGTAGCACCAGGCACAAATCGACTAGTCCTGGGTTGTAGGCTGGCGATGTTATCATGACATCATCAGCCAGCCGCTTGCAGCGGCAGTACATTTATGAAGCAATGTTTAGTGCTCTGCTCCACCACTGGGACTATCCCCGGAAGGATCAGCGTTGGCATCTTGGAGCCACTTGTGGAGCACTTGTGTAGGTAGGGTCAGTGATGTGAGGACAGAGAATTTCAGCCTTTACAGTGGATTTTTTTTTTAACTCTATAGGGTGTAATGTTTTGGGCCTGCTAGGACTTGCTCAGTTTCTCTAGCATTTTTGTGTATTGCATTACAATCACAGCATCTGCTGACTTTCATGTTTAAGTTTAATTTTAATGATGTTAACTTCATTTTGATGTTACACCCTATTGCAAAGTTCCTGTGTGCAATTTACAGATTTGACAGTTGTCACAGAAATGGCAGACTACATAAACGAGTGAATTATAAATGTCTGAAATATTCATGAGAAATCAGATTTTGCATAATATTCATGCTCCCTCAAGAGGGAGATGAAAGCCTGCCAGCTAGTAAATCGGCATTGTCCTAGTTTTCACTTGAATTGTGTGATTTGAATTGAATGATGACATTTGTGTCTGAACTGAGTTACGAAAGACTGAATATAAACTCTAAACCAGGCGCAGGGGGTTAGTAGGTTTATAGAAGATGTCTATCGAGAGTTTTTCTCTTGAAGTGAAGACAGAGAGATCAAGGAAAGGGAGAGTGTTGCTTGAGATGGACCATGTGAATTTCAGCTTGGGTTGGAAGTTGGCAGGAATGTGATGAAGTCAATGAGCTCATCATGGGTACATGAAGCAGCATCAAAATAGTCATCGATGTAGCGGAGCAAGAGTTAAGGGGGGTTTGTAGGGGCCAGTGGGTATCAGCAAGGGGTTTGTAGGGGCCAGTGGGTATCAGCAAGTGGCACTTGATTGTCAGGTGATACAACTTTTGACAAAGCTCTAGATGGAGAAGCATGTGATCCTCCACAATCCACACTACAGCATTGTCCTAGTTTTCACTTGAATTGTGTGATTTGAATTGAATGATGAAATATATCTGTGAACTGAGTTACTAAACACTGAAGTGAAACATGAATCTCTGCCGATGTTGTGATTGTAGTAAAAACAGATTGGTGGAGAAATTCAGCAGGTCAAACAGCATACTTTTTAATCGCCAAGATAGATACCTAACCAAAATTTTGGGCTCCTTATCAAGGTATGAGTAAAATATAGGTAGACACCTGGATAAAATGGTGGGAGGAGTACAGTCAAGAGGTAATAGGTGCATAAGGGAGGGCATGAGAGAAAAAGGGGGGGGGGGTAAGCTCTGAATGGAGAAGAAAGGAGATTGAGAGTTTGGGAAGAGTAGGAGAACTGGGACAACGGGCAGAGTTGATGGTGGTGGAGGAGAAGCCATGTTTTTTTTTGAAGGAAGACATTCTGGATGATACGAAATGGAAGATCTTGTCTCGGGGCAGATGTGACTGAGATGGATGAATTAAGAGAAAGGAATAGAATCCTTGCAGGGTGCAGAGTAATGGGGTTTGAAGAAATGCGATCTGCATCAGTAGAATCATCGGGAGCTCTGGTGTGCAGGATGAGCAGTGGATATGTCAGGAGCAACTGCCTCTGGACAGCCGGGGTGGAAACCAACATTGGAGGCTTTGGGAGCTCGGCCTGCAGGTAATTGTGGGAGTTGGATTTGTAGAAAATGTTTAGAAAGTTTGTCTCCCGAGGTGAAGAGGTCAAGAAAGGGGAGGGTGTTGCCAGCTCTGGACCATGAAATTAAGGTCAGAGTGAAGTTAGCAGCAAAGTGAATAAAGTTGACAAGGTTATCATGGCTACATGAGGCAGCACCAATGTAAGCAAAGTAACGGAGGAAGACTTGTGGAGCCTTGCCTTTGTAGGCTTGGATCAAGGATTGCTCCACAAAGCCAACAAAAGGGCGGACATAATTGGGATCCATGCAGATACCCATGGCTACCCCTTTAACTTAGAAAAAGTGGTATGAGTAAAGGATTTTTTGAGGGTGAGAACAAGTTCTGCCAGACAGAGGAGGTTGGTAGTGAAGGGGGATTAATTCAGTCTGTTTTTAAGAAACTTAAGGCTTTAAGACCTTCGGTATATGGGATGAAGGTATAAAGAGATTGGATATCCATAGTGAAAATAAGGTGGTCAAGTTCAAGGAATTGGAAGTTATTGAAGAGATGATGTAAGGTATTGCAGAGGTAGATGGGGCTGCGGGGATAAAATTGAGTTGAAGTAAGGTGATACCAGTTCATTGGGGCAGGTGTTAGAGTCCAGAGGACCCAAAACCCAGCAGCAATAGATATGTACCACAACAAAGGGTTACTTAAACAAAGTTGCTTTTAATCATTGTTGTACATGAAAACAGAATCAAACTTGAAACTTATTACTATCAACTTAATTAACCTACTTAACCCCCCCCCCCCCCCAATTCTTAGCGCACGTGTGTTTAATGTGTATATAAGTGTAGAAAAGTTCTTTGGTTCACAGTCCAATGTCACTGGTTGCAGGCAATTCTTGTACTGTGCACAGAAGTTAGCATTAATAAAGTTCACCAGGCTTTGGTACTTAACAGGCAAATGGTTACCACTCAGGAGGGTTCTTGTTGGTTTTCAGAGAGATAATTTCTTTTGTTCCAGGACATCCGCACCTGATTCCTTTTTAATCAGTCTTGCTGATGAAACTTGTCCCCTTAAGGGTTCTCCAGATAATCCTTTCTTTCAGGTCATCACAGAGTTCCTTTCAGACAGCCAGTCTTCTCTTTTGACCAGGCAGTCTTCCAAAGTTTTCCAGATTGCCCCTCTGGAACCAAAGTTTCTGTCTCTCCTCTCTCTCACTCCCTCCCTCTCTGAGAGCAAAGCTGTTCTTCCTCTGCCTGCAAAGATCACATGCTCTTCCAGACAAGCTGCTGCTGTGTGTTGCTACTTTATTGCCTTTTACAAAATAGCACTCTGCAAAAATTGTGTTTTAAAATGTTTGTGTGCAACCTGCTCTAACAATCATCCTAAATCACCTCTAAATACTCTGTCACAGAGGAGCATGCAAAAACAGTGGGTCTACCTGGATATTTGGGTTTGTAGATCATGGTAGGAGGTAGAACTGGGCAGTGTGGGGATAGGAAACATTGAGGTTGGATGCCATGAGAGCGAGATAACCTGAAGTGATGAGGTTAGAGATACAATGTGAGACAGTGGTTTGATGTTCTGTGATAGGGTCGTATTGAAAGGGTAAGTTAGAGGTGTCATGATAATGAATATGTATGAGATGTACCGGAAGTCACGTGGTATGAGAGAGAGATAAGAGCACAAGCAGGAGAACAAAGGAAACTGGAAAATAAAGACACTGAGAAGTTTACCTGATAAAACTTGTGTTTGATGTTTTATTAACTTCAAATTTCGGGCCACAAATGTGACATTGGCGACGAGGATGAAAGAAGCTTGAAGAAAATTAAAGACTAAAGAAGATTACAGACAACTTCAAGGTGATAAGAATTTTCTCTTTGTCTCAGTAGTTTTGGGGCTGGAATATTTCCTCATGGCTGGGGCAGACGGTGACTTTCTAACACATAGTGGAATTGCTCATTTTGACCCAACGGGTGATGCAAGCACTGTAAGTGTGAAGTAGAAGGCATGGCTGGAAGAATTTGAATCCTACGCCGACAGTCGTGGCCTATTTCTAGATACCGGTACAGTTGAACAAAAAGCGCAGAGAAGGGCGTTACTTCTTTTCACTGCGGGACCCGCAGTTCGGGAAACGTTTAAGACACTTTTGCATACTGGAAGAAAGGATGAGTACCGGAAAGCGGTAGATGCATTAAATGCACACTATGTAGTGACACCGAATGCTACATTTCAACGCCATTTGTTTCGGAGAACGAGACAAGAAGATGGCCAGACAATTGCTCAGTGACGAGACTACGCCAGCTAGCTGTTGGATGCAATTACATGCCAGCTGATTTGGAGAACCAATTATTGGATCAAGTCGTACAGCACTGCAGATCAGATAAACTCAGAAGACGTCTACTGGAAAGAGGGAGTGAGTTAGAACTCACCGATGCTTTAACCATTGCTGCTGCATTAGAGGCTGTTGAAGGGCAATTTCATACCATGACCCTGAAAGACAACTCAAGCCAGCAAAATAAGAGGCTCTCACATCGCCATAACTAGCCAAAATATACGTCGACACAGGACGTGGAGTGTTATAGATGTGGAAACTGAGGTCACTTTGGAAAAGACCCATATTGCCCGGTCAAAGGCAAAGTTTGCAGAAAGTGTGGAGGTAAGGACCACTTTGCAAAGAAGTGCAAAAGCAAGTCCAATGCAGACCAGAAGAGGAAGAGTACAACTTCCAAAGGCAAAGCCTGGGGGAAAGGAAAGTATCCTGGAAAGAAAGACACCATTCGTCAGATAGACGGTGACGATGATGATACCCAGGAGGAACAGAGTTGTTACCAATTTACGTTGAATGATGTACGTCATAAGAAGGTCCCAGTGATCATTGGTGGAGTGACAGTGCAGGTCATTGTAGACTCAGGCAGTGACAGTAATGTGATTGATCGACATTTATGGGAGAGGTTGAAAAGGAAAAAGATCATCTGTACCTCAAAGAAGTGTTCCAAGAAACTGTATCCATACACAGCAACCAAGTCATTGCAGACCATTGGATGTTTTACTGCAACTGTTGAAGCTGGAGATAAGTACACCGAAGCAGAGTTTATGGTCATAGAAGAGAGGGGAGAACCATTGCTGAGTAGAAGCACAGCGCAAGACCTGGCAATACTTCATATTGGAGCTTATGTCAATTCAATTCAGTCATACGAGGATATGAAGCAAGAATTCCCCGCAGTCTTCCAAGGAGTAGGAAAGCTGAAAGATCGACAATTGAAGCTAGCGGTAGATGAAACGGTCAAACCTAAGGCACAACCAATGCGCCGAACTCCGTTTGGACTTCGTGGGAAAGTCGAAGCCAAAATTAAAGAATTGATCGAACAAGACATTATTGAACCGGTGGAACATTCGACACAATGGGTCAGTCCCGTAGTGATTGTTCCCCAACCAAAGGGTGACATAAGACTATGTGTTGACATAAGAATGGCCAATGAAGCTATAATTAGAGAACGACACCCTATACCAACAGTGGAGGAAATACTTCAAGATCTAACTACCAGCAAGGTATTCTCAAAAATTGATCTGAAATGGGGCTATCATCAATTAGAGCTGGATCCAGGTTCCCGAGATGTAACAACATTTGTGACTCACTGTGGATTGTATCGTTACAAGAGACTAACATGTGGAATTAATGCAGCTTCGGAGATCTACCAGTATGAAATCCATCGAGTGATTCAAGGCATTCCTGGAGTTGCCAACATTTCTGACGACATCATAGTCCATGCACCAACGAAGGAAGAGCATGACAAACGGTTGAGGATTGCACACGCAGAAGGACAAAATTGGAGAGAAGCATTGCTATCTTATGTGGCTGTCTATCAAGCAACGCCTCATGCAACCACTGGAAAAAGTCCTGCAGAAGCATTTTTTGGGAGAAAAATCCGCACAAAAATGCCAGAAATAAAGGAAATCCGAGACGACCAGGAGATGAGGGACCACGATGCTGAAATAAAAGATGCAGCAAAGCTGTACACAGATTCGAAACGTGGAGCCAAGTACTCAGACATCATGCCAGGAGATAATGTTCTAGTGAGGCATGAAACTGGTGGTAAGCTAGACACACCTTATTACCATCAACCCTATACTGTCGTATCCAGAAGTGGCAGTATGGTGACAGTCAAGTCTCCGACTGGAGTCCTGTATAAGAGAAATGTATCAGGTGTAAAAAGGTACCAGTCCAGAGATACATCGAGCGAAGAGGTTGAAAGGCCAATACGAGATACTGAAACTGAGAGACCTGATGATGTTCCAGAGGCAGTTACCAGCACTCCTGATGAAGTGACTAGAGCGCCAGAAACACCCGAAGCCGTGGCGAGCAGTATTTCCAACGCTGAGAGTGAACAACCGAGAAGCGATGACAATATCGCAGGCAGGCCGAAACGAAACCGGAAAGCGCCCAAATGATACGAAGACTTTGTGCCATAGTTTTAATAAGAACTTTGGGACAGTATTTAATCTTATATCATAAAGTGCATGTAAGAGTGCTGTAGAAAGTAAATTTTATGTAGTTGAGTTATAGTATTACCATTAGTTACAATGTTTGTATGTTTCCGAGGGATATTGGTAAGTGAATGTAAAGTTTATTTCTGATTAAAGGAGGGATGTCATGATAATGAATATGTATGAGATGTACCGGAAGTCACGTGGTATGAGAGAGAGATAAGAGCACAAGCAGGAGAACAAAGGAAACTGGAAAATAAAGACACTGAGAAGTTTACCTGATAAAACTTGTGTTTGATGTTTTATTAACTTCACATTTTGGGCCACAAATGTGACAAGAGGAGGTGTCTGAGAGCTGTGGTCTCTGCAAGTTGATGCCAGACCACAACTGTGCTGCCCTTGTCTGCGTGTTTGGTAGCGAGGTTGGTCACAATTCGTTCAAACTCACGATAATCAAAATTTTTTTAGGTTCCATCAAGGGAACTCGGCAATGTTGCCCTTTAAGCCCGTTGCTTTTTGATTTATTAGAACCTCTTGCTATAGCTTTATGGGAATGTAGAGATTTTTCAGGGTTAATTAGGAATGGTGTTGAACATTAAGTCTCTTTATATGCAGATGATCTTTGCTTTTCATTTCAAATTCAGAGGTTTTTATGCCAAACATTAACTCCATTTGCCTATATGGGCCAGTTCTCAGGTTATAAAATAAATCTCCAGAAGAATGATTACTCTTAAAGGGGCAATATTTAAGATATTCTAATTTCCCTTTTAAGTTGGTGAATAATCAAAGTGGACAACCACACACTTATCCACATTATATTGCATTTGTCCACTCACCCAACCTGTCCAAGTCACTCTGCACACTCTTAACAGCCTCTACACAGCTCACAATCCCACCAAGCTTCGTGTCGTCTGCAAACTTGGAAGTGCTGTTTTCTATTTCCGCATCTAAATCATTAATATATATCGTAAATAACTGGGGTCCGAGCACTGAGTCTTGTGGTACCCCACTAGTAACTGACTGCTATTCTGAAAAGTACCCGTTTATTCCTACTCTTTTTTTCATATCTGTCAACCAATTCTCTATCCACCTCAATACCATATCCCCTATACCGTGTGCCTTAAGTTTGTATAGTAATCTCCTGTGTGGGACCTTGTCAAAAGCCTTCTGAAAATCCAGGTAAACAACATCAACTGGTTCTCCCCTATCCACTTGACTAGTTAGATCCTCAAAAAATTCACTAAGATTAGTCAGACACTATTTTCCCTTCATAAAAACCATGCTGGCTCTGACCAATGAATTTGCCACTTTCCAGATGTGCTGCAATCACATCTTTAATAACCGACTCTAATATTTTCCCCACTACCGATGTCAAGCTAACCGGTCTATAATTCTCTGATTTCTCTTTCCCTCCCTTTTTTAAAAGTGGAGTTACATTAGCCACCCTCCAGTCCTCAGGAACTACTGCAGAATCTAAAGAGTTTTGAAAAATTATCAACAATGAATCCACTATTTCATGGGTTCCTTTAGCACTCTGGGATGCAGACCATCTGGCCTTGGGGACTTGTCTGCCTTTAATCCCTTCAATTTATCCTACACAACCTCATAACTTACACTTATTTTCCACGGTCCTTCCATCAAGAAGAGGAAATATTATTGACTTTATCTCAGAAACGAATTTTAGCTTTTACAACATTGATAGCTCGACGGGCAATTCTGATAAAATGGAAAGACAGCACTCCACTTACCCATACTCAATAGTTAACTTACAGTTACTAAGTTTAGAAAAAATATCAGATATAATGTAAAGGTCAACTTTTATAAGGCGTTGGGCCCATTCATGGAGTATTACCATAATTTAACGAATTAGGGGGTTTGGGTGCTCCTGAACAGTGCTGTCTATCTTTGAGTGTCGTCCTTTGTTTCCTATATTTTTAATTAGATATGCAAGTTTGCCTTGTTTAGAGGATGGGGTTTGCTTTTTTTTTGGACAGGGGGGTTCTCTTTTTTTCCTTTTTCAATATTTTTGATGTGGTGGGTTTGATCTGAAAGGGTGCACACAATTTGTACTATGTATAATCAAGGTTTCACTTGAAATATTCTGTTTTTGTACTCTAGCAAATTTATTAGATATGTGTATTTTTATTATATTCTAAGATATTTTCAAAAGATTGGTGTGGAGAGAGTGAAAAGCAGGGCATTCCTGTGGAGTGAGATTGAAATAAGTAAGGGGAGTGATGAAGTTGAAACAGTTGATGTCTCAGTGGCAGTGGAAATGTAAAGATACACAGTGGGCAACTGGCCAGGATAACATGTTCAAGGGGGTGGGGAAGAAGGCTTAAGGCAGGAGAAGGGTTCTTCAGTGGGGTTGGAGAAACATGGTATAAAACATGGGCAGAGAGATGATGGAAGAAGAGTTCTGCATCGTGCCATGCACGAATATAAGTGGGTGAAGAGAGATGAAGTTGATGCCTCTACCGAGGTCATTGTTCTGTCTCTGAGAGGGGAATGTCGAAGGGAATGAAAAGATCAAGCAGGGGTCAGAGTGGGTATTGCTGTGATGGAGGAGGATGGGCAGGATTAGGAGGAGCAAATGGAGGATGGGGGAGGTCAGAGGGTGGATGTAGTAGATAGCGTGGTCTGAAAGGTAGGTGGAGGGTAGGGGATCAGAGGAGAGTTGGAGATGTGGGTTTGCGAGTAATTAGGTGAGGTGGAGCTTAAAGGAATGGATGGAGGTGAATGTGGAGAGATGTGAGTGGATTGGGAAAGGTAAGGAATGGTGGTGGGGGGAATGAGGCAGAGGGATCCATCAGTGGATGTACCTAATGCATCAGCCATGTGGAGGCTGAGATTGGTGTGGGAATTGGTGGAGTTTCAGTGGACTCTAGAACTAGTGTGGTTGGGACCAGGGGAGGTATCTGTATCAGTAGAATCATCGGGAGCTCTGGTGTGCAGGGTGAGCAGTGGATATGTCAGGAGCAACTGCCTCTGGACAGCCGGGGTGGAAACCAACATTGGAGGCTTTGGGAGCTCGGCCTGCAGGCAGCTGGGGCAGAGGTGAGAGATTGTGATGGGGGCATTGGGAGTTCTGCAATGTGGGCAGCTAGGGCAAAGACCTAGCGGAAACTGGTCTTGAGGCTTAGAGAAACTGCAATCTCCAGTGAGGCGAGCTTCTGATCCTTTTTTTTAAACTTTATTTATGTCGTTCAAAAAACAATTAGTACATGACATATACAACAAGTAACTCTAAACATGAACGTTATATTTTATATATAAGGGTAAAAAAAGAAAAAAAAACAGAAAAGAAAAACCTCCCCCAAGGAGAGCCATAAAGAAAGAAAAAAGAAAAAAAAATTAAGCATACATATTAAAATCTAATCAATTTAAATTGAAATGTAAATATTCTGAATATAACAACCACTATAATTATCACGTGAAACATTTAATTTTTTCCATTATTAAAAAATATTACATCTCATTATGCCATCTATTAATATCAATCATATTTGTATCTTTCCACGTACTCACAATACATTTTTTCGCTACAGATAATGCTAAATATACAAAAGCAAGTTGAAATTTATCTAATCCCAAACCTTTCAGAGGTTGCAAACTACCCAATAAAAATACTGTCGGATCTAAAGGTATTTTAATCTTATACAGGTATTCTAAAAACAATTGAATTTTCTTCCAAAAAGATTGTATATATGTACATGACCAGACAGCAATTAGAATTACCGCATCTAAAACAAAAATCTGATTCATAAAAACAATACTTTTTTAGTTTTTCAGGTGTTGGGTATAATTGATGTAAAAAATTATAATTAATCATTGCATAGCGTTCATTTATCAGTTTAGTTACACTATCTTAACAAATATCTAAACAATCATCCTCTGAAAAAATATCCACTTCCCATTTACTTTTAGATTTATCCCAACCCTTTTTATCCATACCATCCTGTAATATTTGATACATAGATGAAATATAACCCTTCTCTGGTTTCTTTCTTTGGCTTGGCTTCGCGGACGAAGATTTATGGAGGGGGTAAAAAGTCCACGTCAGCTGCAGGCTCGTTTGTGGCTGACCAGTCCGATGCGGGACAGGCAGACACGATTGCAGCGGTTGCAAGGGAAAATTGGTTGGTTGGCGTTGGGTGTTGGGTTTTTCCTCCTTTGCCTTTTGTCAGTGAGGTGGGCTCTGCGGTCTTCTTCAAAGGAGGCTGCTGCCCGCCAAACTGTGAGGCGCCAGGATGCACGGTTTGAGGCGTTATCAGCCCACTGGCGGTGGTCAATGTGGCAGGCACCAAGAGATTTCTTTAGGCAGTCCTTGTACCTTTTCTTTGGTGCACCTCTGTCACGGTGGCCAGTGGAGAGCTCGCCATATAATACGATCTTGGGAAGGCGATGGTCCTCCATTCTGGAGACGTGACCCATCCAGCGCAGCTGGATCTTCAGCAGCGTGGACTCGATGCTGTCGACCTCTGCCATCTCGAGTACCTCGACGTTAGGGGTGTGAGCGCTCCAATGGATGTTGAGGATGGAGCGGAGACAACGCTGGTGGAAGCGTTCTAGGAGCCGTAGGTGGTGCCGGTAGAGGACCCATGATTCGGAGCCGAACAGGAGTGTGGGTATGACAACGGCTCTGTATACGCTTATCTTTGTGAGGTTTTTCAGTTGGTTGTTTTTCCAGACTCTTTTGTGTAGCCTTCCAAAGGCGCTATTTGCCTTGGCGAGTCTGTTGTCTATCTCATTGTCGATCCTTGCATCTGATGAAATGGTGCAGCCGAGATAGGTAAACTGGTTGACCGTTTTGAGTTTTGTGTGCCCGATGGAGATGTGGGGGGGCTGGTAGTTATGGTGGGGAGCTGGCTGATGGAGGACCTCAGTTTTCTTCAGGCTGACTTCCAGGCCAAACATTTTGGCAGTTTCCGCAAAGCAGGACGTCAAGCGCTGAAGAGCTGGCTCTGAATGGGCAACTAAAGCGGCATCATCTGCAAAGAGTAGTTCACGGACAAGTTTCTCTTGTGTCTTGGTGTGAGCTTGCAGGCGCCTCAGATTGAAGTGACTGCCATCCGTGCGGTACCGGATGTAAACAGCGTCTTCATTGTTGTGGTCTTTCATGGCTTGGTTCAGCATCATGCTGAAGAAGATTGAAAAGAGGGTTGGTGCGAGAACACAGCCTTGCTTCACGCCATTGTTAATGGAGAAGGGTTCAGAGAGCTCATTGCTGTATCTGACCCGACCTTGTTGGTTTTCGTGCAGTTGGATAATCATGTTGAGGAACTTTGGGGGACATCCGATGCGCTCTAGTATTTGCCAAAGCCCTTTCCTGCTCACGGTGTCGAAGGCTTTGGTGAGGTCAACAAAGGTGATGTAGAGTCCTTTGTTTTGTTCTCTGCACTTTTCTTGGAGCTGTCTGAGGGCAAAGACCATGTCAGTGGTTCCTCTGTTTGCGCGAAAGCCGCACTGTGATTCTGGGAGAATATTCTCGGCGACACTAGGTATTATTCTATTTAGTAGAATCCTAGCGAAGATTTTGCCTGCAATGGAGAGCAACGTGATTCCCCTGTAGTTTGAGCAGTCTGATTTCTCGCCTTTGTTTTTGTACAGGGTGATGATGGTGGCATCACGAAGATCCTGAGGCAGTTTACCTTGGTCACAACAAAGCTTGAAAAACTCATGCAGTTTGGCATGCAGAGTTTTGCCGCCAGCCTTCCAGACTTCTGGGGGGATTCCATCCATACCTGCTGCTTTGCCACTTTTCAGTTGTTCGATTGCCTTATATGTCTCATCCAGGGTGGGAACCTCATCCAGCTCTAGCCTTAGGGGCTGTTGAGGGAGCTGGAGCAGGGCGGAATCTTGGACTGAGCGGTTGGTACTGAAAAGAGATTGGAAGTGTTCTGACCATCGGTTGAGGATGGAGATCTTGTCGCTGAGGAGGACTTTGCCGTCTGAGCTGCGCAGCGGGCTTTGGACTTGGGGTGAGGGGCCGTACACAGCCTTTAGAGCCTCGTAGAAACCCCTGAAGTCGCCAATGTCCGCGCTGAGCTGTGTTCGTTTGGCGAGGCTAGTCCACCACTCATTTTGGATCTCCCGGAGTTTGCGCTGAAGATGGCTGCATGCGCGACGGAAGGCTTGTTTTTTCTCTGGACAGGACGGCTTTGTAAGGTGAGCCTGGTGGGCAGCTCGCTTCTTTGCCAGCAGCTCCTGGATTTCCTGGCTGTTTTCGTCAAACCAGTCCTTGTTTTTCCTGGAGGAGAAGCCCAGTACCTCTTCAGTGGATTGCAGTATGGTAGTCTTCAACTGATCCCAGAGGGTTTCAGGGGACGGGTCCGTGAGGCGGGTTGCATCGTCGAGCTTTGCTTTGAGGTTTGCCTGGAAGTTTCCTCTCGCTTCGTCTGACTGCAGTTTTCCAACATTGAACCTCTTTCTGGGGGCTTTATTGTTCCTGGGCTTTGGCTTGAAGTGAAGGTTGAGCTTGCAGCGAACCAGCCGGTGGTCAGTGTGGCATTCCGCGCTAGGCATGACCCTGGTGTGGAGCACATCTTGTTTGTCACTTTCTCGCACCAGGATGTAGTCCAGGAGGTGCCAGTGTTTGGATCGGGGATGCATCCAGGTGGTCTTAAGGCTGTCCCTCTGCTGAAAAAGGGTGTTTGTAATGACAAACACCCTTCTCTGGTACCATCATAAGAAAAGTCTCAAATTTAGTCATTTCAGGTAAAATCATATCTCTGCCAAACACATGTTTTACCAAAGATCGAATTTGATAATAAAGAAAGAGTTCTTATCAATACCATAAAAATTTACCTTCTTTAAAACAATCTCCCAAATTTTCCACACCTTTAAATCTCCAATGTAATAAACTTCGATTGTGTATTGAAAAATAAATAAGTTGATTATTATAAAATGGAGTCAAAGCGATAATTCACCCCTAGAACCTATCATTTTCTTTTTCTTTATCCATAACTTCATTAAATGTTTTAATATAGGCACATTATGTTGCTGTAACAAATTTATATTCCATCTAAACAAAAATTGATGTATTTCAAATTCAGAAATATTTGCCATCTCAATTTTGGCCCAACTAGGGGGCCGTTCCAAATCCATCAATGAACTAATAAATTTAAGTTGGGCTGCTTCATAATAATTTTGAAAATGTGGTAAACGTAATCCCCCTAACTCATATTTCCAAGTTAATTTAATCAAGGCTATTCTTGAAAATTTACCTCTCCATAAAAACTCCCTAACCATTTTATTCAAATCTCGAAAAAAAATATTATCAAGTAAATACAGAATAGATTGAAACAAATATTGCATACGTGAAAAAATATTCATCTTAATTGTATTTCTCCTACCCAATAAATTAATAGGTAAATCTTTCCACTTAATCAAATCAACTTTAATTTTTTTATTAACGGAACATAATTTAATTTATATAAAGATTGATAATTAACATTCAGAATTATACCTAAATACTTAATTCGATCAGTCCATTTCAAATTAATAATATTCTTATAAACTGAATAATCTCCTTCGCTTACTGGTAATATTTCACTTTTTTCCCCAATTAATTTTATATCCAGAAAGACATCCATATTGTATCAGACACTCCTTCAAGTGAAAAAGTGATTGAGCTGGATTTGTTAAATACACCAATACATCATTGGCAAATAAATTAATTTTATATTCCTCATCTAAAACTTTCATACCTTGTATCTGTGCATTTTGTCTTATCGGCTGTGCTAAAGGTTCGCAAACAAAGCTGGTGATAAAGGACAACCTTGACACGTTGATCGAGTCAATTTAAACGGTTCTGAAATCAAACCATTCGTCAATACTCTAGCTACCGGTTTACTATATAAAGCCTTAATCCAACCAATAGATAGGACCAAACTTAAATTTTTCCAGAACTTTAAACAAAAAATTCCACTCCACTCTATGAAATGCTTTTTCTGCATCTAAAGATATCACCATCGGGTGATCTAAAGATTTTCAAAATATATTAATCAAACTAATCACATGCAGAATATTATCTGAGGCATATCTATTCTTTATAAAACCTGTCTGATCCATGTGGATCAACTTGGGTAAAAGTTTAGCCAATCTAGTCGCTAAAATTTTAGCTATTATTTTATAATTACATTTAGCAACAAAATTGGTCTATATGAAGATACTTTCAAAGGAACTCTATCTTTTTTTGGAATTACTGTAATTAAAGCACTAGAACAAGACTCAGGCAATTCATAGCGTTCTCCAACTTGATGTAATACATCTCCAAACACTGTAGAGAGATCATAAAAAATTTTATAAAATTCAACCGAAAATCTATCGTCACCAGGTGATTTACAGTTGGCATTTCCATCATAGCCATTTTAATTTCTGAAACAGTAAATGGTGCTTCCAACTCCCGTACATCTGCATCCTCTA